>NW_024544453.1:0-29041 GCF_018167655.1 Microtus oregoni | reverse complement strand
GTTGTGGGAGAGAACATAAGCTTCTTATTCACTCAGAATTTCCTGAGATAAAGGGAGAAATGGACTTGGAACAAAATTTAATATGAATCTGAAAAGATAAGGCATTTGTCTACAAGGAAGTTTCTAAACAAGGAAGGTACAGAGAAAATAGAGTATGAATCCCTGCCTACCCTTGGCACAGACCACAGATTCGACAGGGTCTGTACTGGCCCCAAAGTTTTTCAAAAGATAATTGTGCTCTTGCAGCATCTCTCTGTATAAATGCACTCTTCCTGCCCTATAGCAGCCTGCCTGGTCTGGGAACACCATAGGAATTGACCCTTTGAAGATATTTCTTTTAAAGAGGTTTGTTCTGTTTATACAAGTTTTTCTGAGTAAAGGTCGGCTTTAAGTGGTAATTGTTTTGTCAATGTTTCCATACTATGGAACAAAGTGTGTTCTACTTTTACTGTACATGTGGATAATGTTTTCATGCAGAGTTTTTCTGTGTTCCTTATAGGTATTAGGATGCCTTTAGTTTGGGATATTTGATATTTTATTTGCAAAACACAGGTTGACAAAGTAGCTATTTGTTTATTGCTGCAATAACTGTAAAGAACTAGTCAGCTGTTACTCAGCTTGACATTTTGATTTTTTTTTATCACACCTTACACATATATACATTATATTAGTCATCTAAACAATTCTTTTAGAGCTGGGCAGTGGTGGCACACGCCTTTAATCCCAGCAGTTAGAAGGCAGAAGCAGGCAGAACCAGGATGGTGTTCGAGGCCATCCTGGTCTGCAAGAGCTAGTTTCCCAGACAGGCTCCAAAGCTACAGAGAAACCCTGTCTTAAAAATAAATAAAATAAATAAATAAATAAATAAACCGAAAAGATCCGTCTCAGGCTTTTATTTATTTTCAGAATACAAAGCCCTATAAGTATATCTGTGCACATTAAGGTACAATAACCAAACCAAGGGGTACAGGAAATGGGAAGGGCTATACGGAGAAAAGGGAAGGGTCAAGTGATGTAATAAAATGTATCTTGAAAGTTTTAAAATAAAAATATCATATAAATAAACTTGACAGAAAAAAGTAGAGTGATATTTTTGGAAGTTATCATGATTCCATTTGTAATTTTTAAAATTTGATTTTACAGATCAGTTGTTGATACTTTTGGATGACTATTTCATTGTTGGGTTTATTAGGTATTAGAGAGTATCCATTATAGTAGCAACCACCACTATATGTATCCAGGAAGAAATTTCCAGAAAAAGTCATGTTTTAAGATCCAGATAAGCATGTTTGCTACCAATTTGATTCCTCATTGTGCTAAATGTGACTTTGGGCCCATTGTTTATATTTTAAAGGCATTAAGGAAGGTGCCTGAAAACCATGTCATATTGAGTTAATGTTTAGAGTACTTATCTTTCCTGTGTTCCATTTATCTCTTTTTATTCGGATAAATATTCATTATCATATTTATCATTAAGTCATTAGTATATGACAACCTTCGCCAGAAGCTTATGTTAAATTCAGAATTGCTATCTTAAGAGGCAAGAAAAAGTAAAGGATGTTTGTCTTCTGTGAACCACATATTTTTGACCCACAAATGCTTACTTAACACATTCACATGACTGTAAACAAGGAGGAAAACAAATGCTTACCATCTGCACATGAAAACCTGTCCAATCATGGGAAATTGGAAATAATACATTTCAAAGATTCAATTGAAGAAATACTACAGAGGATTTGGAAGCAGGGTTAATACAACATCCAAAATAAAATAACAAAATAAAGCTAGCCCAAAATTCTTCCAAAATGCCTGAGCACAACAAAACAAAGTGGAAAAGTTCTTCTGAAGACTCTTAGGTGTATGTGCCATGCTTTGAAAGAAAATGGTTCTCAAAGGCTTACAGGGAGTAACACTATTAGATGTAGACTCATTGGAGTTGGTGTGACTTTGTTGGAGGAAGTGTGTCATAGGGGATGGGCTTTAAGGTCTCAGATGCTCACAGTCTTTTCCTATTTCCTTTGGATCTGGATATAGAACTCTAAGTTATCTCTCCAGCACTATGTATGCCTGTGTGTCATCATGCTTCCCACCATGATGACAGTGGACTAAATTTCTGAACTGTAAGCCAGTTCCAGTTAAATGCTTTCTTTTATAACAGTTGCCATGGCCATGGTGTCTCTTCACAGCAATAAAAATCCTAAGTAAGATGGGGGAGTTACATGTTGATTCAGAAGCAGAATATCATGAGGGGGGTAACAGTGGAAATATAATTTAATATATAATAAATAGAGTAAAAATGGAATTATTATTCATCTACCATAAGAGCCATCTTTCATAATTTAGTGTTTCCATCGTCCCAAAAGAAACGTTACAAATTCCAGTCCTATTCTTGTTTTTCTCCTTCTATCCCCTGCCGTCTACTAATCTTTCTTTTTCTATGAATATATCTGTTTTGAACATTACACAAAGTAGTCTGGTTAACTAAACTAGCCTTTAGTTTCTATTTACTTGGTTTATATAAAATGGTTTTAAGGTTCATGTATGTTGTAAACTCATCACTGCTGATTAAAATTTCATTGTACATGCATACACACCCCACACACTTTTATATGTCCTTTAGATCATGATTATTTATTCATTTCATATTTTGTTTCTAAGAGATTCTTCATGTGTGGGAAAGAGCCATTGCTATGTTTATACCATAAATAAAATATAATTGTCATTCTATTAGTGCACATGTCTTCTTTTCTGGAATAAGATTATATTTTCTCATTAAATAACTAATACTTGACAGCATAAGATGATTTTTATGATGTTCATGGATGCTGAAAGTCCATATAGTACATAACAGAAATGACTTGTCTGCTATGATCTGAGGTATCTAGAACTCTATGCCTAAAGTTTTGAAAACAGCTAGATAAAATTCTAAAAAACTACATATAGCTGTTTTGTCATTTGACATTCTCATTTCATAGGGTCTTGGAGTAACTACACTTCTTATACGATACTTCCTGATTGTGAGCAAAAGGTATTGTAGCAAAAAGAAAAAGTTGCCTGTTGTTTTATGATCCAGCCATAGAAAGTGCAGAGTATCACTTCTGTGATCTTGACTTCACTGAAAGCTTTTAAACTCATAGTGTAGACAAAACAAAAAGCTTCCATTTTTAAGTGTCAAAGAGTTTTGAGACTGATTTCAAAACCATCATAATACAAAGGTTTATTTTGTTATGGGTGTAAACTTGCATCTTGAAATTTATTAGTAATGATTAACAGAAGTGCTTCCTGGTTATGGATATTTCTTCTTAACTTTGGTTGTTGCTAACTGTTGATTAAAAGACATTGTAATAACTGTCATTTTAACAAGTGAGAATTTATATGTAGCAAACCATAGTCCTTATCCCCAGAAAAGAACATTCTGCTTCTCATTCCTTTGTTGTCATATTTCTATAGATAACTGTCACAACAGTTGCTTTAACTACTACGCAAGGATTTATATATTTTTTCACTAAATCTTACTTTTCCTTCCCTGAGCCTCTAAATATATAAGCCAAATGAAATTCCTTTAACATATCCCAAGACTTCATTGATTGTTGATAAATTAAATATTTTTGATAAGTAATTTTGTCCAATCAAATTGATATTATATTTCATTAACTGTTTACATAAATATATACAAATACACACGTACATACACACACGCTAATGCACACAAATATGCACACAGAAAAACACATGATTCCTAAAGTATTATTTAAAAAAATCCAGAATATAACAAATGAGAATGAAAGTTTAACAGTGCATCAAAATACTGTGAGAATGGGAAAATAAGGTTTATTGGGCTGAAAAAAGAAATCATGAACAGCTTGTTGAAGAACGTAATTCACATAATGTATATTCACAATTTATGCTTACTGAATTTAGTAGTTAGCATAGAATTTCAAAATTATTATTTTCATATAATTTTAATTTTTTCATTCACCACCCACCCATATATACACTCTTTTTTTTCTCTCTCATTAGAAAACAAACAGGAAACTAAAACAAAACAAATGAGAGAAGGACAAAACAAACAAACAGGAAAAAGAGCCAAAAAATAAAGCACAATGAAAAGATACAGGTACATGGACACACACTTTTGCACACAGCAATCTCATAAAAACAAAAAAAAATGAAAAAAAAAATATATATATATATATATGCAAAAGATCAGTGAGGTAAAACAAAGAACAAAAACAAAGAAGAAGAATTGCAAACAAAGCATTATGAGAGAAAAAATACACTCCAAAAATGCCATTGAATACATTTTGTGTTGACATCTACTGCTGGGATTGGGTCCTGTCTCTAAGGGGGGTTTGTATCCCCGGTAAGATTCCTTCAGATAAAATAAACACTTCCTCCGGTGGTAGGTCAACTGGCAAGAGCTCCTGGATGAGGGATGGGGTTTGGATCCACTTCCAGTCTCAGTGCTGCCATCCCATCCAATATGGACCTGTGCGTGCCCTGTGCCTACTGACATGCATTAGTCCTGCGGTGTCCAGTAAACCTTGTTTCCTTGGTGTTCTCCATCCACTCTAGATTTTACAATCTCTCCACATTCACCTCTTCTGGGTTCTCTGACCCCAGGCAGGAGGAATTTGATGGAAATATTCCATTTAATACTGAGTGTTTTTTGGCTATTTGAACTTCTTCTGTTGAGAATTCTCTGTTCAGCTCAGTGCCCCATTTTATAATTGGGTTGATTAGCATTTTACGGTCTAGTTTCTTGAGATCTTTATATATTTTGGAGATCAGACCTTTGTCAGTTGCGGAGTTGGTGAAGATCTTCTCCCAGTCATTGGGTTGCCTTTGTGTCTTAGCGACAGTGTCCTTTGCTTTACAGAAGCTTCTCAGTCTCAGGAGGTCCCATTTCTTCAATGAGGTTCTTAATGTCTGTGCTGCTGGGGTTATATGTAGGAAGTGGTCTCCTGTGCCCATGTATTGTAGAGTACTTCCCACTTTCTCTTCTATCAGGTTCAGTGTGTTTGGACTGATATTGAGGTCTTTAATCCATTTGGACTTGAGTTTTGTGCATGGTGATAGATATGGATCTATTTTCATTCTTCTACAGGTTGACATCCAGTTTTGCCAGCAAATTTGCTGAAGATGCTCTCTTTTTCCCATTGTATACTTTTAGCTCCTTTATCGAAAATCAGCTGTTCATAGGTTTGTGGGTTAATGTCAGGGTCTTCTATTCGATTCCATTGGTCGACTTCTCTGTTTTTATGCCGATACCAAGCTGTTTTCAATACTGTAGCTCTGTGGGAGAGTTTGAAGTCAGGGATGGTAATGGTTCCAGACGATCCTTCGTTGTATAAGATTGTTTTGGCTATCCTGGGTTTTTTGTTTTTCCATATAAAGTTGATTATTGTCTTCTCCAGATCTGTGAAGAATTTTAATGGGATTTTGATGGGGATTGCATTGAATCTATAGATTGCTTTTGGTAGAATTGCCATTTTTACTATGTTGATCCTCCCAATCCAGGAGCAAGGGAGATCCTTCCATTTTCTGGTGTCCTCTTCAATTTCTTTCTTCAAAGACTTAATGTTCTTGTCAAATAGATCTTTCACATCCTTGGTCAGAGTTACCCCAAGATATTTTATGCTATTTGTGACTATCGTGAAAGGTGATGCTTCTCTAATTTCCCTCTCTGTTTCCTTATCCTTAGTGTATACGAAGGCCACTGATTTTTTGGAGTTGATCTTGTATCCTGCCACATTACTAAAGGTGTTTATCAGCTGTAGGAGTTCTTTGGTAGAGTTTTTGGGGTCGCTTATGCATACTACCATATCATCTGCAAATAACGAGAGCTTAACTTCTTCTTTTCCGATACGAATCCCCTTGATCCCCTTATGTTGACTTATTGCTAAGGTCATGCTCAACTTCCTTAGCGATCAGGGAAATGCAAATCAAGACAACTTTGAGATACCATCTTACACCTGTCAGAATGGCTAAAATAAAAAACACCAATGATAACCTTTGTTGGAGAGGTTGTGGAGAAATGGGTACACTCATCCATTGCTGGTGGGAATGCAAACTTGTGCAACCACTTTGGAAAGCAGTGTGGCGGTTTCTCAGGAAATTCGGGATCAACTTACACCTGGACCCAGCAATACCACTCTTGGGAATATAACCAAGAGAGGCCTTTTCATACAACAAAAGTATATGCTCTACTATGTTCATAGCAGCATTGTTTGTAATAGCCAGAACCTGGAAACAACTTAGATGCCCTTCAACGGAAAAAATGGATGAAGAAAGTATGGAATATATACATATTAGAGTACTACTCAGCAGTAAAAAACAAGGGCTTCTTGAATTTTGCATGCAAATGGATGGAAATAGAAAACACTATCCTGAGTGAGGTAAGCCAGACCCAAAAAGACGAGCATGGGATGTACTCAATCATATTTGGTTTCTAGCCATAAACCAAGGACATTGAGCCTATTATTAGTGATCCTAGAGAAGCTAAATAAGGAGAACCCAAAGAAAAACATATAGGCATCCTCCTGAATATTAACCTTCATCAGGCGATGAAAGGAGACAGAGGCCCACATTGGAGCACCGGACATAAATCTCAAGGTCCAAATCAGGAGCAGAAGGAAAGAGAGCACGAGCATGGAACTCAGGACCTCGAGGGGTGCACCCACACACTGAGACAATGGGGATGTTCTATTGGGAACTCACCAAGGCCTGCTGGCCTGGGTCTGAAAAAGCCTGGGATAAAACCAGACTCTCTGAACATAGCGGACAATGAGGACTACTGAGAACTCAAGAACAATGGCAATGGGTTTTTGATCCTACTGCACTTACTGGTTTTGTAGGAGCCTAGGCAGTTTGGATGCTCAACTTACTAGACCTGGATGGAGGTGGGGGTTCCTTGGACTTCCCACAGGGCAGGGAACCCTGATTGCTCTTCGGGCTGAGGAGGGAGGGGGACTTGATTGGGGGAGGGGGAGTTAAATGTGAGGCGGTGGCGGGGAAGAGACAGAAATCTTTAATAAATAAATAAATTAATTAAAAAAATACTGAGTGTTCCTAGGTCTCTCAATCTCTGTACATTGCCTAATTTTGGTTCTCTGTATTTTCACTCATTTCCTGAAGGAGGAACCTTCTCTGAAAAGGGTTGTGCTAGTAATAAAGCAGAATGTCATTGCAAGTCATTTTACTGCTATGTTTCTTTAGCAAAACAGAATTTTGTATCCTAGTTTGATGGGTGATCTGGTCTCTGGTTCTCAGCTACCTGAGCACTGTCAGGCATGGGTTCAGTCTAATGGTGTGAGCCTTAAATACAAATAGTAAAAACAAGAAATAATTTAGTACTATTTTTTAAATCTAATAATATTTTAATTGATAAATTACTTTCCTTTGAAATTTGCCGCACAAAGAATAAGTTCTTTTCTCAGATACCACTTTGTATAAGTAAGTCTTAAATGAGTTTTAAATGAGAATATCAGACACATGTTCAATGAAATATGATTATCTCATCCCAGCTGAATGCCCATTATCATGAACACAAAAAAATATAGCACAGATGTGGTGAACTACCATTTATATTGTTAAAATGCCCATTTGATTTTAATATTATTGATACCTTCAGCAAAACATTCTTCTAAAGAGTATTCCTTACACCACTAAAATAATGTCAAACAATGTCATTTAAAAATAGTATGAAGATGAGCTTCATAATCATAATCATCTCATCTCCTCCGAGTTATTTATAGTTGAATGTTATTTTTACCTCTGAGGGAATTAAAGAATTTCTTTGGGAATTAAATGTACTGAGGAAGCAATAATCCTGTAAAGTAGGCTACTAAATTAGTTAGCATTAGCTTGCGTTTTATAGTTCAATATGGCACTCAAGAACTGAGCAATATACATATTTGAGGATATACATAACAACAGTAGCAGATAATACATAATGCTCTGGAAAATTTAGCCTATATATAAAATTAACTGATTGAAGCAAGTAAAGCCAAGTATCTTTAGAATTTTAAAGATTCAACAAATATTCTATGGAAAATACCATTTTATTAATTGATAATAGTTTACTAGCATATCACCTTGTTATTTAAAGCATTAACAATTTTTCTAAAATTGGCAGCATTAATACTAGCATTCTCATTTTGCCACAAAGCAAAAATAAAAATTTTTCTGTAAGGTCCTGAGTTCAATTCCCAGCAACCACACTCACAAGCATGCATAATGAGATCTGATGCCTTCTTCTGGCCTGTAGACATACCCGCACACAGAATACTGTATGCATAATAAATAAATAATTCTCAAAATAAAATTGCTTATTAAAAATCTTTTCTTTAAATCTGATAGTTAAGCAATAGAGAAAATACCATTTTGTTTTACAAACTTTGTAAACTGTTTGCAACAAAATTTAGAACTTTTGAATACTATGATTTAAAAGTTAGTGAAAAATTGGTAGAAAACTATGTAAAATAGAGAGTATAAGAAAAAAGATAATATATATTTTGCTAAGAAAATAATTGTTCAGGAATTTAAATTATCAGTTTCAGCAACTTAAGAGGTGGCAGGGGTGCAGAAACTGAAGCAAGGTCCTGGAGCAGTTTGCTGGCTTGCTCTCCATGGCTATCTCAGACTTCTTATAGCATTTAGTACCACCAGCCCAGAGATGGCACTGCTCACGGTGAGTTGGGCACTTCCACATCTATTATCACTCAAGAGAATACTCCACGGGTTTGCCTAGAAGCCAATCTGGTGGGGCATTTTCTTAATTCAAGGATATCTCTTCCTATCTCTTCCCAGAAAAGTCCATCTTATGCCAAGTAGATGTAAACTAGTCAGCACACCTCTTTTGACCTCCTTTTCAAAATTAAAGGTAAAGTCACATGTGTATGTGCATATTCTTCAAGAAGTGTGTCCTTAAAGAAAAATAATGAAAAGTAGAAGTGTGTTCTTTACAAATGTTTTCACTGTAACACACACACACACACACACACACACACACACACACCCTATATCTAGGAAGTGGGAAAGCAAGAAAATGGAAGAAAGGTAATCTAAGTGTACATAGGTAGATGGTAATACATAATACAAAATTTCATATATTTTAAAGTATCCCATATTGAAATGTGGCCACTCTGCACCATATATTGCTTTAAAAGTAGAAGATGTATGGACATGTAGATTTTAAAAATATGTGTAAACTGTCTATTAGTATTAAAATCCTATAAATCAGTCAATACATAAATGAATAAAGCAATGCATGCTTGAGCTGAAAAACATAAGACTGTCTTGCTTGGTTTTGTATATGCTGTTTAGTAGTTTCATATATAGGCAGTAAAGTTTCAAGGCAGTTTCAAAATCTATCAAGTACATGAATCCATTCAAGCACATGAATGTATTTTCATTTTGAAGTTTGTGTATACCGTTTCATCTTAAGAACCAATGAGCTAAATGTAGAACATACCAATATTTATGAGTATTCATTTATATATATATATATATATATATATATATATATATATATATATATATATATTAAAATCAAGTAGCTTCTATACAACATAAAGTTCTACCATCCAAGAACTAGATTTTTTGAGGTTATGTGTGTGGTATGCCTGCTTTCCCTTGACAATAGTCTTTTTGTTGTTGTGTCCACACAGAAGAAAGGGCATTCTCTCTCTCTCTCTCTCTCTCTCTCTCTCTCTCTCTCTCTCCTCTCATCTATCCCTGGCTAATATTAAATTCATGATTCTCCTGCCTTAGCCTTAAGGGTGTCCAGTGCATGGGGTATCTATTATACTGGTATTATTCCATTCTCAGGGGTCATGCTTTCAGTATCTAATCACTTCTTTAAGCCCTCACATTTTAGTGTTGATTTGGTGGTTAGGAATCTGGGGATTTTTAACATAAGAATTGGAGAGAGGTATATTCATTCTGCATCAGTGACCATTTCCTGTTCACAAATGGCATTATTTTCAAAATATTTGCTCACTGCATATAGTATTATCTCTATAGCACACGGAGGTTAATAATATCTCTTGAAGTAATATCTGGGGAACTCTCTAGCTATTAAGGGTTTCATTCCTCCTCATGCAGAAGCAATTTGATTCACTCAAAACCCAAATTAATGAGGATTTTCTTCTCGTCATTATTTCTTTTAATCAGAAATAGCTTCTTCTTTTTAAAATAATGCAAAGGCATCTGAAGAACAAAATAACTGTCAGAAAACAAACTCTCTTTCAAAATCTGAAGAAAATTAAGTAGAGGCATTTAAACTGACTAGTAGAAGAAGATTCTGCAGGTAGCATTGAACAGAATGATTAATGTCAATGAAAATATTGATATATATTCAACAAATAGGCATTTGATGGGTATTTAATGAGTCTGGTAGGTAATAAGTAATACCTAAAATAAAGATAGTCAATTATGGTTCACAATAAAGTGATAATATGTTATAAATCATATCTTTTATGAAATTAATTGTACTGAGATGTTTGAAGAATGACACAGCAGTAAAATACTCAAGCTACTAAGGGGACACAAAAATAGGGAAGTAAAAGCTAACTTGGCAAGTATGAACAGGTCACAAGGCACCATCTTAAAACATGCATAAAAGTCTCATCTAATTAGGAACTTCTTATTCCCTTTACACATCTCCATGTTGCTCATTCAAACTAGTTCACATTTTCAACTTTATTTCTAAAACAATGTAAAAAGATGAGGCACTAGCTAAGGAAGAAAAAGCAACAAAATTGTAACAACTGTGGTAGACAGGAAAAGGGGCCCTTAGGATTGGTATAGAGTAATCAACATCCATCTAGCAGACTGTCAATGTTCCTTCTGATGTCCCATTTTGCAGGATGTTTTCTACTTGTAAGCACTGATACATATGAAACATATGTCTTCCCTGATACATATGAAACTATGGGAGAAGGTTATACATTGAAATGTTGAATTGATAGTGATTTTCTTTGGTTATTGATAGATGAGAATGTAAAAATAAAGCTGCTGAAATTTATCCTCCAAAAAGGACTAACGTGGTGGTCATTTTCAGAGGTCACAAGTATCTTTGAGTCCCAGCTTTCCATATTCAATACTTTCTCATTGTTGTGCCTTGTCTTGCTATCCCCCGCTTCTCGATCTTTCTACTTCCTTGTTGATGGTTTCTATGATCACTGAGACATTATTGTCCATAGATTTAAATTTTTACCACATATCTGATCCTGGACAATCCAATATAAGACATTAAGTAATTCACTACCTTTAAAAGAAATAATAGGGTTTTATGTTGTTGATTAAAGAGATACGGATCAGAGAATCATTCCTTAATAAATAATGCATTAACTTTTATTTGTTTAGGGATTGTTTTTAGTAAAAACATGGAAAAAGCCAGTTTCTGAATAGTTCATGAATGTTATCATGCTACCTGCATTTGGCATTCAAAGCCTGTATATAGGTTATGTTGGCTTCAGCGCTGTAATTTTGATAGCTTGTTAGCATTTCCGTGTGTATCTGTAAGATCCTGGCAGCAATCACCTACTTCCCGATCCACTTTGTTTCATTGTCTCTGTAGGACTTCTATCATTCATGCAATATCTCATTTGAATTGATACTCAAATCCCTTAATTCTGCTGTTGCCTGCTGACATCAGGGCCTTTTACATCTCTGTCGGTTATACTACAGATACTCTACACTAGATAGTTGCTACACTAGATAGGAACTTCACCTCAGTCCTGTATCCTGCACCACCAGCAACCTCTATGCCACTATCTGCTCCTTTTCCTACTCATTTTCATGGGATAGCAATAGAGCCATGCCATCTTTTTTGTCATATTGTGTTATAAGAAAGGAATAGAAAAAAAAAACTCAGTCTCAAAAAATGAGAACGGTTTTAATAAGGCTACTGCAAACTTATACATGGATCTTGTTCCCCAAGAGTCAAATGTGATACCAAAGTAGCTGCTTTCTTGGGTTTTAATGCAAATTCCACATAGTACTGAACTTCTGCTATAAACACTTCAGCTGCTTGCTCTATAGGAAATCCTTTTAATCATGCCCACTGAAGCTGTTGCCAGTCCAAGAATAATAATATAAGCACTGTATTTTTATGTCCTAAAAATGTTTCAAAGGTCATTCTATTGTATTCACCTCCCCCGTTTCTCATTTTTTCCTTTTTCTTCTTTTTGCTCGATGTCTTCTTACTTCTGTTTGTTTCCTCTCATTCACATTACTATTGACGAAATAGGATCTTCTAAGTTGTGTTCATTGTATCCATATGGCACTACTGAACATGGCATTGTATTTACTATACTGATATTTATTGGGAATTAACAAGGAAACAGAAAATATTAACATGTCTATATTTGTGCTAAAAGTTAATCAAAACAACATTTATTGATAATTTAATATGGAGCTAATGCAATTTAAGATAGGTACGCAGTAATGAAAAAGGAGATTAAACAAGATGCTAAATCCGAACCTATTTTGTATCTGAAGAAAAATTTTAATTCTGAAAATTTTGGTGTCTAAGTTGTCCTCATTAGAACTTTCACAATTATTGAATGATCATATATTAAATGGAAATGAACTATGACAAATTTACTTACCCTTAGGTAGTTGAAGTTACATTAACAATGAATATGTCCAATCATTCCCAGATAAAAAAGACAAAATCATATGCCTTGTGGTCTATCATCATAATTTATCATCATCCTTATTTTCCACTTGTGTATCTTTATAAAACTGTGTTGATGCTCTTATGTGTCAACTGTCTTCACTTTTGACACAGATTTTTTAGTGTGTATGTAAATTTCAAAGTATAGTGAACATATATGTATTTTTAGTAGTATGTGCTATGTGTAGTCATATATATATATACATACATACACACACACACACACACACACATATATATATATATATATATGTATATATATATATATATATATATATATTTCTAAGTTTGGTCCAATATAGCAGTATAATTGTTTTAAACCTCCTTAAAAATGCTATATAAATACATGTTCTAAGAACACTGATTTCTTTTTTTGGAAGAATGTCTTTTCAGAGATGTTATTAATCAATGGAGGACAACTGACAGACTATATACCATGTCATTACCATTCCCTTCTCACTCAGGTCTTAGGTTAAACTCCTTAGAATACTGTATAAAAGATTCATTGGTTCTAATACATTTTGTCATCTAGGATTACTTTTTACACTAACTCAACCATAGTGGAACTGATGCTGGCTGCTACTGAAGTAATATTGCCTTCAAGTATATCTAACACAGGAAATTAATTCTGATTTGTTAATAATGGATATGACTAATATCTGCTAAACAGTGTTGTAAGATGTGTTTTGTTTGAATAAAGTAATAAGTTTATAAAGTTTTCAACCTTATTGTATGAGTAAACAACTAATATTTTCCTACTATGAACCACCATATTTCCCTGGTAGTAAAACATTTTATTTGATATCTGTTATAGTCTAGTATTTTCTGAAGCTCAAGTGATAAACAGGGTAATTTGCACTATCTTTCTAAAAATAATTCTCATTTAAAATATGATAATTAAAATTATTGTCATTATAAATTACTCGCAAAAGCACTAATATAAGACCAAAGGCTAACTTTTTGTGCATAAAGAACAAATAAAGCATTAAATATTATCTGCAAATTAAGTAAAATGTAAGTATGAAATACAATACAATGTACCACATTAGTGTACTCAACAAAATTGTTTAAGAGAAATTGTGTTCTATGTAATGTAAATATAAACTATCTGCAGTTGTACATGGATTTAGAACAATGACATACTTTTACTTTCAGTAAATTTGTGTTATAAATCCACTGTGAGAACTTAATTATTCCACTGATTTTCTGTATTAAAACTTCACAAAACACTAACGTGTTAATTATAATCATACATTTTCCTTCATCTTTGCTAAGTTATCAGCATTTTCCAATTGCAAAAATATAGAAATCTGTTGTAAACAACCTGTTTTCATTATTTATTTTTCCAAATCACAAATTATTCAGTATATAAAAAGCACCTGTAGTCTAAAATTTTATTGCCATAAATTATGCACCCACCCACTGAGACAGTGGAGCTGATCTATTGAGAGCTCACCAAGACCAGCTGGACTGTGACTGAAAAAGCATGGGATAAAACTGGACTCTCTGAACATGGCGAACAATGAGGGCTGATGAGACGCAAAGGACAATGGCACGGGGGTTTGATCCTACGTAATGTGCTGGCTTTGTGGGAGCCTAGCCAGTTTGGATGTTCACCTTCCTAGATATGGACGGAGGGGGGAGGTCCTAGGTCTTACCACAGGGCAGAAAACCCTGACTGCTCTTTGGACTGGAGAGGGAGGGGGAAAGGAGTGGGGGGAGGGGGAGAAAGGTGGGAGGAGGGGAGGAGGGGGAGAAGGTTGGGAGGAGGGGGAGGGAAATGGGAGGCTGGGAGGAGGTGGAAACTTGTTTTTTTGTTTTTTTTTCTCCTTTTCTCAATAAAAAAAAAATCAGAAAAATGTGGCCTTCTAAAGATGAACAACTACTAATCCAAGTAAATTTTCACACTTACAATGGCTTTCTTCTTTTCAAACATTACAGGCATGTTTTAACAGCTGAGGGATTTTAGACACAGATGTAAATGAGCCTGGAAATTATTAACAGTCAAGGTACATGTGTTAGTCCATTTTGTATTGCTATGAAAAATTACCATCTGTTGTATAAATTAAAAAGAAAATAAGTGTATTTTTTCAGAATTCGTGTAATGGAAAGTTCAAACAGCAATGCATCTAAAGCGTAAAAATGTTCTTCTGATTGTATCACCAAATTGTATATAGCATTTCATGCTTATGCAGAGGGAAGAAGGAAAAATGCTAGGACAAGAGATGGGGAGAGACTAGGGGACAGAGAAGTATGACAAATAATGAAAGCAGAAGGAGATATGGCAGGGATTGTGCTGCTCTTTTATCATAATTCGTAGTTAGGAGATTTTATCCATTCTTTCAAGATCTATGTCATTCTAAGTGATCAATTTTAATCTTCTCTCGGCAACCACGTTCCTTCCAATCATTTTTCACTATGTCCCAGATCATAGTAGTTCCCCTAGCTTTCAATATCATTAAACTGAGAGCTACTCCTTTAGTCATGAACCTTTGGGGAACATGCTATATGTATACCATTCCATTTGTATATTCATATAATTCGAAAGTGACTCTAAATAATAAACAAGAGAACATGTCAATTGTAGAGCCATTATAACATGACTCACTCTTTATTATAAATAAAAAAAACAGGGCTCCTGAGAGTCTTCAACTGAGAAAGTACTTGCTTCACAATCCTGAAGACCTATATTCAATTCCTGAATCCAGTTGACTCAGATAAATGTAGAAGAACAGAATCATCTCCACAAAGCTCTCCTCTGACTTCTCCATGGATTTTGTGGCACATTTACCTACACAGACACATGATGAGCACATATACAATATTACAAACAAAAAATAAACTAACAGCAATCTATGTTCCATAGTCTGATATTACATGTGTGTGTTAACATTTCATTCTATAATTAACAGAGATTCATAACTTCTATAAGACAAGCATTGCCCCATTGTTTTTTTTGCCTTATCAGAATTTTCTAATGGACTTAAAATGTCAAAATGTTGATCAGAACATAAAGTGTTTTAGGCATGCTTAACATATGGCAATGAGTGCTCAATGAAAGTAGACTGGGTGAAGCAGCTACACCATCAAGAACTTTTATTAGGTAGATAAAAAATTCAACACACACACACACACATGCACACACGCACACACATATAGTTTCCTTATATACAAAACTTTTCTTATAACAAAACTTTCCTTATAAGAAGAAAACATGAGGCATAAAGTAAATAAGTAATTAAGTAAATGAGTATCTCCCATGCTCCCATGAAAGATAAAATAGAGCAATAATAAGAAAAGTCACAAACTAAGGAAACCAAACTAAAAATAAATAAATCTGAGATGGAATAACTTATGTTTACACTGGATTTTTGAAGAAGAGAGGTGAATTGCAATCTATTTTATTTTGTGTAGTTTCCTACATTTGTTATTATTACAAGTAATTTCATGAAAGAAGTTGTGTTATTTAAGAAATACATGAGGTTCAGTTATATGCACTTAAACAAAAGGAAGCATTGAAATAAAATGTCATATTTCCCTGTGGCATGCATGCTTATTGTATTTGGTATGCAGGATTTATATGCCATGGCATTTGGAGTCCACACAATAGATAAATAAATGTAACTCTGAAAGAAAGATTCAGCTGTACTCCTGTCACTGATTGAGATCATTGATGAACTCGAAGGAAAAGTCTATAAATGCATTTGTCTAACCTGAGTGGAACCCGGGGGAAACTGCCTATTTAGTAAAATAAATGAAAAAGATTTGTGTGGGGGTATGGTGCCAAAGGTTAGGTTAAAAGATTTATGAGGAAGTTTGTCAAAATGGAGAAAAGGTAATTGAGTCTTAATCCCATTACTTCGAATGTAGTCTGTGTATTCAAGCAGCTCAAACTCTACATTTGTGGGAATAACACCTAGAGTAAAACGATCAAAAACATCTGTAAGTTATGAATGCACCCAGCCCATATGCTGTATTTTAAATCCAGACTCATAGAATATTGGTGTATTTATCAGTCTTACCACATTTCTCAAAATTGTGACTTCTGAGTATTTATTACTTTTCTCTATTTGAGTATAATGAGAACTGATCAATAATATCTTTAAAAGATATTTTGCTTGTTTTTAATGGACATGTGGCCCATCATTCTGTTCCTTTAAAATAAATTGACTAAGCAATGTAGTAACCATATAAACTGTGGCATTTTTTTCCAGCCCTTGACTCATAAAAGGTAGTAAAACTTGCCCTACTATTTAAAAAGGTATTTAATAAAACATGCTATATTCTAGAAAAGATGAATAGATAAATTGGTTACAGCTAGGGTCTTGAGAAATGAGTGCTGATAATCCTGCAATCTTGACAACCTGAAACCAAGTAAGTCGGCTACAAATTAAGGACCAACTGCATGGGAACATCAGTTAAACTAGTGAGACCAGATTTCACTCAGTCATATTAGCCCAGTATGGAAACAGAGGCCAAAGCGGAGTGAATTCTACTTCACTTTGTAAGGATGGCATGGTCTTTTAAAGGGAGAATGAAAGATCAGGTCTGAGTGGGGATCATTAGTGTTATGGAATTAGGGATGTCCTGTTTGTTCTCACTACCTGATACTTCAAGATCCAGGGCATTGTTTTGGTTGCCTTTACTTTATTCAACATGCTACCTAACATCATTCTTTATCATTTACAAAAAATAAAAGAAAATTGATAAAAAACAAAACTCAACTTTGCTCCTCAGTCTTTCCTGCCTCATATATATATACTTTGTTGTAATGGCTTTGGGAGCTACAGTTTGTTACACAGTATATTCACTTGCTCAAACAGCTTTCCTTGTACACATTCATTACAATGAGTTGTTGGTCTTATTCAAGGGCTCTGGCTTCTGGTACAACATCAATATTAGACCCTCACCAAAACTCCTCTTGGATATCCTATTGTTGCTCCCAGTCATGAGAATATTGTAGCTATGATTCCACAGTACCTTCATACTCTCCAGTAGATAATAGGTTGTATGTTGAGGTGGGTCAACTCAAAATCATGGATGTTGGCCTAGGTGGTAATTAAATTTGTTAACCTCAGACTATTGTAAAGAGGGGCAAACCCATAGAATTGTGGTTGACTTATATTGCTTGATTGGTTTTCCAGAAATGGAAAATATAGAATGAGATAATATTGCTTTTTATATATTTGGCACAATGCTCATTTTTAACTAAATGATGAATTCACTAGAACCTTGTTTGGTAAAAGAAAAAATTCATTGTTTGCTTGTAAATATGACCATTTATTCTGAAACAATTACTTTACCTTTTAAGTTTGAACTAGAAATCTTTACTGGTGTAGTACCATGAAATTTCAAAGCTTTTTAAGAAGATTATCTTTCTGAAACTTAATGTATAGTGAAAAAGTAAAGGTTTTCCAAGACTGGGATTTGTAGCCAGAATTGACAGTCTGAAAAGTACATGAATTCACTTATAAAAGTTTGATTTTTAAACTCATATGTCCAAATTTTAGAAAGACAATGCTGATTGTTTTTCTTTCATATAGAAGATGCAATCATGGGAAAGTGAATTACGGGTTGTGAAAAATATTCCAGCCTCTTAGGAGACTAAGGCTTTTGACTGAATGTGGGATAAAATTGATGATCTGAACTTTAACTCAGACACTTGAAACATATGATGACCTGACATTTCTCTGAAGTAAGCTGAAGACACAGAACACACATAAGCCTCCATAAGTGACTTCAGCAGTACCTCTTCCTCATTTAGAGGAAAGTCTGTTATTGAATACTCTCTCGCCACAGAAGAGTGCCTTGGGAAAATGGTTTATCCTAACACATTCTGAAAATTTTCCTAAAGGCTATTTATCCTGCATCAATATTTGGATGGAGGTGGTTTCAAATGCAAACATGCAAGATGTTCCAAGAGCTTAGCATCTTTTTTTGTGTTAACGTTTCTCATAAATAATTTTATTTTGGGCATATAGGTTCTGCTACATATGTAATAAATGTGACTCTTTTTAATATCAGAGTTACCCTTAGGGCAGTAAGTACATTTATTTCAAAGAAATATAAAAATAAAATGAATAGAATACATCAGGTACCTCTCAGATCATTACAAATGAGTCATCAAGCCTTTCTAAATTTCCTTGGGTTATATGAATAATGCCTTGAGATAGACTGCAACTCACTAAACTGTCTTTCTGAGGACTGGGGGTGGGAAAGGTTTTAGAAAGGGGAAACCCCTGGGAAGAATTGTTCTAGTAACTGTCACGTAATTCATCTCAACAGAAGAGAAGCTGATTTTCAATCAGTCTAAGGTAATAGAAGATGTCAGAATTCTAGAGATTATTTTGTCGTCAGTAGTCCACTTACCCTGCTTGAGAACACCCTAGGAATAACAAATGAATCATAAGGTAGAATCACATACAAGCACATTTATTTTCTTCAAATATTGATATTTTCCCCTTTGAGTTATATGTCTAGAGAAATTTGTTCTGTAAAGTAATCCATTAGGGTCAGAGACACGAATGTGTCAAATATGAAGTTTGATGGCCTTCTAAGATTTTAGTATGTCCTGGACTGGGAAAACTTTTGATTATCCATCTGTGTTCCACCTGAAAGAAGATGGGGTATAGTCTAAAGCTGCAGATTAGTGGAAATGCTTGTAGCCGTTTTACCTCATTGCCTGTCAGCTAAATCTTGCTGACAATATAGGAATTCTTCACTACTGAAGGAACGAGCCTCCCTGGACTGATAATTTTCTCAGTTTATGGTGTGTGTGATGTTTTTGTAAAGTGGGAAATAGTTGAGAGTGTGAGTGTGATGATCCTAGAAGGTAAATTTAGGCGATTCAACCAACCGAATACCACCTGAAAATTGGATAGAATTTAACGGACAAAAGCAAACTCAATTGTATGCTCACTTCTCTTGTATTCCCAGGATTTAGCTTATAGTGTATGGCTAATAAGAGACTATATAAATGATTATTAAATGTATGAATAAATGAAAGTGGGCACAAATGAATATTTTCCTGGGATTTTGATGGACATCTGGGTTCTTTTATCATAATCATAGATGTCTTTAGTCATTATCATTCCTAATACATGATAGCTTTATTTATTTTCTTAAATGTTTGATCCTATAAAACTGGGATAAGTAATTACAATAAAGAGAAAATACAATGGATGTATGAAGAATGATTCATTTTTAATAAATTATTTTATTACTTTAAATAATACCAATCCAAATTCCCATTCCCTCCCCTCCTCCCTCTCCCTCCACAGACCCTCCCCCCACCCCTCCAACCCTAAGAAAGTAGTACCATGAACCCTGCCCTGTGGAAAGTCCAAGGCCCTCCCTACTATGTCTAGGTTTAGCAAGGTTTACATCCAAAGAAAATAGGATCCCATGAAGCTGGTATATGCAAGTAGAGACACATCCCAGTGTCACTATCAGTGGCCCCTCAGTCTTCCCCAGCTGTCAACCCCATTCAGAAGGGCTTAGTTGTTTCCATGGTCGTTCATTCCCAGTCCAGTTGGAGTTGGTGAGCTGACATTAGCTTAAGCAAACTGTCTCAGTGGATGACCCCCTCATGGTCCTGAATTCCTTGCTCATACTCTCACTTCCTCCACTCTTCAACTGGATCTTTGGAAGGAGCTCAGTCTAGTGTTCCTATATGGGTCATTGCCTCTGTTCCCGTCTGTTGTTGGACGAAGGTTCTATAGTGATATTTAAGGTAAGGTCAGTTCAGACACCCTCTCTATTTTTTAGGGTCTCAGCTGGGTTCATCCCTGTGGGTTCTTGGGCATTTTTCTTTTTTAAAATTTATTTTTCCATTCAAAAATTTCCACTTCCTCCCCTCCTCTCATTCCTCTCCCACCTCCCCACTCACCCTCCTCCCTCCCCTCCAGTCTTAAGAGAGGGCAGGGTACCCTGCCCTGTGGGAAGTTCAAGGCCCTCTCCCCTCCATCCAGGCCTAGGTAGGTGTGCATCCAAACAGGCTAGGGCCCTTGGGCATTTTTCTAGAGGTAGGCTTTTGCTAACTCCATAATGGCTCCCTCAATCAGAAAACTGGGAATCAACCTACCTCAGGTTTCACTCTTGGGAATATATCCAAAATATGCTCAATCATACTACAAGAGTATTTGTTCAACTATGTCCATAGCAGCATTATTTGTAATAGCCAGAAATAACCTAGATGCTCCTCAATGGAAGAATGGATAAAGAAAGTGTGGCACATCTACACATTAGAATACTACTTAGCAATAAAAATTAAAGACATGCAAATGGACAAAATTAAACATCATCCCGAGTAAGGTAATCCAGACTCAAAAGAGCAAATATGGTATGTACTCACCCATAAGTGAATACTAATCATAAACAAAGGCCAACGAACCTATAGTTCAGGGTCCTAGAGAAACTAAGTAATAAGGTGAACCCAAAGAAAAACATATACAGACCCACCTGGAAATTGGAATCAGACAAAAATTTGCGAGCAGGGGGGCAGGGGGGCAGGGGGTAGAGGGAGGAGAAGGGGAGTTGAGGAGAATTTGAGGGAATGGGATGGTCGAAATGGGGGAAGGAGAGATATGAGAGCAAGGAGAGAGATATCTTGATTGAGGGAATGATTCATATGCCTGAATTTCTTCGGTGAAGGAAACCTTCACCAACAGCTCCATCAAGCAATAGAACTTGGCAGCTTCAGACACGTGGTGCTTCTAACTTCAGAGCCAAGGATATAAGAAAGGGTTTTTGGAATCTCCCCTTGTGTCAAAGGAAAGCCACTGAGGCCAGATGTATATCTGAGATGTCACTACATAGAGGTCTGGACAGGCCATTGCCTGGAACTATGAAGGTGATAAGTGGATTGTCTTGGAAACTCAAAGATGTTGGAGGTGGCAGAGTCATGGGATACTTGCCAAGGAAAGCTGCAGACCAGGTGTGAATCAGTCCAAGAGAAAGAACTATATTGCAGTCAGCAAAGGTGAAAGGACTTGGAAATCTGAAGAGCTATTTGCTATCAGATGGAGATGCAGAATTTAGAGTTTGTAGTGCTAGTTGTTCTTACTTTGGTGCAGTATTTCCTCACTGTGTACCCTTTCCTGCATTGTGAGATGGTGACATAAGTTCTGTACCATTGCATGTGGGAAGTATGTGACATTCTTTTTGATTCTTATTTTATGGGGGATTACACTTAACAGATTGCCATATATCCCAGAAGAGCCTCTGGACTGGAAAACAGTGTTGAGATGGTTACAAACTATAGGGACTTTTGAAGCGGACTGAATGCATCTTTGAATTATGATATGGCTACACGCCTATGAACATGAGGAATACAATGTTGTAGTTTGAAAGAGAATAGCCCCCATAGGCTCAGATATCTGAACGCTTGGTCATTAGTCAGTGGTGCTACTAGACAGGGATTAAAGGTGTGGCCTTATTGGAGTAGGTGAGGCATTGCTGGAAGAAGTGTGCTATTGTGGGTACAATTTGAAGTTTCAAAATCCTATGCCAGGCTCATCCTCTCTGCCAGCAAATCACGATGTAGCTCTCAGCTACTGTTCCAACACATGTGTGTTACTATGCTCCCTGCCATGATGGTAACGGACTAAGCCTCTGAAATGGTAAGCAAGTCACCACTTAAATGATTTCTTTTATAAGCGTCCCTTCATAGCAATAGAACAATGCTTAAAACATACTTTCATAGTTTACTTAATGTGGCTTTTGCAATAGAAACATGTCTGAAAGTATTATTTATATATATGCACAAAAATACACTAAAGTCCAATTATTACTACATTTTTAGATGAGTGTATCCATCCTGTTTAGCTCTTAAATTCCAGTAAGTATGGTAATAGGCCAGAGACATAGGATTTACTTTCATAAATAGCAGATAAATTGTACCATGTAATGTCTCAAATTCATTACCCTAAAATTTAGAGATGTTAGTTTGCCCTCTTCATCTTCCTGGGAAAGATTGCTTTTTCGTTTGTTTTGGTTTTCAAGACAGGTTTCTCTGTGTATCCTGGCTGTCCTGGCTACACAGAGAAACCTTGCAGACTGGGTTGGCCTTGAATTCACAAAGGTCCACCTGCCTCTGCCTCTCTCATGCTGGGAATGAAAGCATGGGTTACCAATGCACAGCAAGATTGCTTTTTTTTTTTCATTTCCTCTACCTGGATCTTCTGTAGCCTTCATATTCCTCTTAGCTTGGAATCCTCTTTATAGGACCAGGATTATATTGATTTTCTAGTTGTACAGGGTACTTAAAAATGCTATAGTAATATATGAAAAATGCATGGCTTTTACTTGTGAAAAGATTAATAACAATTGCTTTTATCTTTTGACAAATAAGTTTTGACAAATTAGTAATAGACTAGTTTTTAATTCAATATCTAAATAACACTAAATTGGATCGTCATTATTTTAATGCTGAAGTAAACATTCCTGGGCAACTCAACCAATTTTTTTTTAAAGTTATGACTCCATGAATAAGTAAATGCAGAGTGTGAATGAAAACAACTTTAAATTATGCTATGCAGACAACTTTAAAAGAATTTTAGAAGAAAAGGAGAAGATAATGAACGAGCAGAATTTAATTTTGAGGGTTTTTATTTCAATTCTGCATTGGGCTGGAGGCCAGATTCCTAATTACTTCTGTATATACAGTATAAAAATTGCTTAAGGGATGCTGGATGAATTTTCCAAAAGACAATTAAAGATTCTCAGTTGAATAAAATAATTTTTTTCCTGATAAATTTTGTGAGTGTGGTGGTTTCCCTGAATGGGTGACATTCTGGACAATCTATTGAGAGGTGCAGTTCATGACAAAAGTAAATGTGCTTTTTGAAGATACTGGGATTAACTTATTTAATTATTTGTTCAATTAGCTACATTTGCAAGATTTATAAACCTTAAATGTTAATCTTAAAGCCTTCCCTTTCTGCATATTTTAATGGCTCTGGTGTTCCTGTGGCTTTGCTGAACTCCTCAGCTATTGCGACTTCATAAGAGCCTTTAAAATGCACAGTTGCCCAGGTCCTGCCTGAGAAGATTCTGATTTAATTGGTTCAAGAAGCATTCTGATCATTGAGATGTTTAAAAGCTCCCCAGGTAATTATAATGTCAAGGTAAGGTTGCAAACCACTGGATTTCGGGGAAAAATACCAGCTCCTATAGAAGAGTCAGTAAATTCAAATTAAATCAGAGTGAAGCAAAGGCAAAAAGGAGAGAAAAGTCCATGAAGCATGCACTTTAAAAGCATGTATTGTCAGTAACACATCACTGAGCAAGACTGCTAAACTCACTAACCTGTTTTTGTTACAATGTTCCTGGTGCAAAAAAAATGAATTATATTGTAATAAGAACAGAAATCCATTTTACAAATTTTGAGATTTTTAATAAGTAGATATTATATAATCATATGATTCTCTGAGAGCATAAGAAACTATTGATTTATATTAGATTGGCCAGCTGTAAGTCAGCAGCAGGTTTTTTTTTTTCTTTTCTTTGTCATTTTCTTTTGAAAATGCGTTATTTCGACTTCTTTTTTTTTATTGCGAAAAGAAGAAAAAAAAACATAAACAAAAAACAAGTTTCCACCTCCTCCCAGCCTCCCATTTCCCTTCCCCTCCTCCCACCCTTCTCCCCCTCCTCCCACCCTTCTCCCCCTCCCCCCACTCCTCTCCCCCCTCCCTCTCCAGTCCACAGAGCAGTCCTGGTTCCCTGCCCTGTGTTAAGTCCTAGGTCCTCCCCCCTCCGTCCATATCTAGGAAGGTGAGCATCCAAACTGGCTAGGCTCCCACAAAGCCAGCACATTAAGTAGGATCAAAACCCCCTGCCATTGTCCTTGGTGTCTCATCAGCCCTCGTTCGCCATGTTCAGAGAGTCCGGTTTTATCCCATGCTTTTTCGGTCACAGTCCAGCTGGCCTTGGTGAGCTCCCCGTAGATCAGCTCCACTGTCTCAGTGGGTGGATGCACGCCTCGTGGTCCCGAATTCTTTGCTCATGTTCTCCCTCCTTCTGCTCCTCCTTGGGACCTTGGGAGCTCAGTCCAGTGCTCCTGTGTGGGTCTCTGTCTCTATCTCTATCCATCACCAGATGAAGATTCTATGATGACATGCAAGATATTCGTCAGTATTGCTCTAGGATAGGGTCATTTCAGGTTCCCAATCCTCAGCTGCCCAAGGAACTAACTGGGAACCTCATCTTGGGCACTAGGGAGCCCCTCTAGGGTCAAGTCTCTTGCCCACCCTAAAGTGGCTCCCTTTACTAAGAATTGTGGTTCCGTGCTCCCCTATCCACCTTTCCTTTATCCCAATTCTCATGTTTCCCAGGTCCCCCCTCCTTCCCTTCTATTAGTGGTTTTAATTCAGTTTCTTTCTCTTTCATTTTTTACTTTAACTGATTATTTGTGGATTTTCACATCATGCATTTTGTTACCACTTACCTCCAAGTCCCCTCACATCTGCCTTCTGCCCTTGCACCCTCCCCCTAAAACAAAACCAAATTTAAAAGAAAAACCAAAACAAAACAAAGAAGCAAAACAAAAACCAAAAGAACAATTTTGTGGAAGATGCAATGTAGCCTGTTGAAACTCACAGTTGACCCTTTAGTCCAATCATCTTTAACTGCAAATGGTCATTGCCAGGAGTAATTGGTCTGACTCCAGGCTTCTGCTTTCTGCTACACAACAGATAATGGTATTTCACTTCCGCTCCTCTGGGATATTCTGTTATCCCATGTCATGGAGAGCCTGCTGTTTTGGATCTGTAGGTAACTCTCCTTCACATGTTCCAGCAGTTCATAGGTTCAGGGGATGCCAGGATGGACCAACTCATAGCCCTGGTTCTGGCCCTGGCAGGTAATTAGGTTGGTCAGCTCACTAGCTTTCTCTCCTAGTCAGTTACTACCAGGATGAGCTCTCCAGCACTGCCTTGATTAGCTCACCCAATACAGCCTACATCAAGGAGCTGGGCCAGTTCTCTTGTTCTCGGGCCCTCATATCCAGGTCCCCCCGACTCACATTGCCAGGAACAGATCGACTGTTTAGCCCAGGCAGGGTTCAGGACCCTCTCTCCTGATTACTGCAGGGAGAATATGAGAGGGACAGGGGCAGGGCGGGACGGGACAAGCAGAGTCTGCTGTCCTGCTCTCAAATCCTCAGGCCTGGCTCACCTGTGGACCTGACAACTAGTTCAGCTCTACTGAACTGCATCTAGTGTAGGGCAGGGCTAGTTCTCACCCTTTTGACCTCTGGGCCAGCTCTCTTGCTTGCCACAGGTAGCAAGTGATAGAGGGGGAGGGTGTCTTTCCCTTGCCCATGCCACCAAATGGCAGATTAAGGGGACAGTTAAACTCTGTTGTTCTCACACCCTCAGGGCTGGCTCCCTGGCATCACAGACAACAGGGTCAGTTCTATTGTGCTGCCCAGGCAGGAAGCAAAGTTTGCTTTCTCATGCACTGCAGCCAGTGAAGGTCAGGGCCCAGATCTCCTACTCTTGTGACCCCAGGGTCAGCTCCTTCACCCACTGAAGGTGGTAATAGATGGGGGACATTTTTCCTTTACCAATGCCACCACATGGCAGACAAGAGGGACAGGGTCAGCTCTCCTGCTCTCATGCCCTCAGGGTCCACTCACCTGTGTCCTAGACCACAGGATCAGCTCTAATGTGCCTGCCTGGTAACATGCATGCCTATGGAGAGGGGGCAAACTCTCTCCTGAGGGGTTGGGCCAGCTCCCTGTTGCAATATCCAGTGAGGAACAGGACCAGCCATTCCAGGCCAGTGATTGGCTCAACACAGCATGGTTCCAATGATCCCTGTGCTAACACTGGTCATGGACATCCACACAGACGTGGACCCAGACATGGTCCTCAGCAGCAGCTCAGGTCCAGATGCCACCATGGCCCCAGTAGCAGCTCTGGCAGCAGCATGTCCCCCAGGGAATCAGCATAGTCCCAGGTGGCTAGCCAGAACCCTGGCATCCTCAGAGCCCTTGGTGGCAACCGGAGTCACGGACAGGACCACAGACCAAGACATGACTCTAGGTAGCAGTCATGTCCTGGACATCCCCATGGCTTGAGGTGGCAATACCAACAACACAGATCAGCATGGCCTTGGGTGCCCCATGGTCTGTGAATACAGACATGGTCAGAGGTAGATGAACAGACCGTGGTCCTCCAAATTGGCCCTGGGTGTTGACAACAACTCAGATCAGTACTGCTGTAGGGCAACATTGATTCTAGTTTTTGGTTATATGTATATATATGTTATTTCTTAAACAAAAAGAGTCTATCAAAAAATTAATGATTTCAGAAAGCAAATTTTAAATATCTGGGAAAACAAAGCTGCAATAAAAGAAGATTCATGGTTTTTTACTAGACATAAGGAAAACTAGGAGAACAGATACTTAGCTTCATGATATATTTTTTAAAGAGTAAGAGAAATACCATTAAGAATATTAGACAGATGCTACGTGTGGTGGTGAAAGCCTTTAATCCCAGCACTTGAGAGAGACAGAGGCAAGCAGATATCTGTGTATTGGAGGGCAGCCTGGTCTATATAGTGAGTTCCAGAACAGCCAGGGCTGTTATGAAGAGAAATTCTGTCTTACAAAACAAAAGCAAAAAGAAAGAAAGAAAAAAGTATTAGCTAAGTTCTTTCAAATATGAAATTATGAATTGTTTCTAAAATTTCGAAACCACAAACATAGATTCAGAGCTTCTACATTGGTATTCAAAAGCCCATATATATCTTATTATGATACTAAATATCTCATAAACAAAAATAATGACTAATAATAAGAATGTACATGTCTAAGCGCTATGATAAATTAAACCAACAAGAGGCCACTAAATCTTCATGCTGAAATTAGATTTGTCTTATGAAAATAGTCAACTGTCTAAAGTCTTATCTCCAAGGTGGAGTAGAGACATCAAGAGATACCAAACCAAAAGTAAAAGTTCTCTGCAGCAAAAAAAAAATAATAGTCATAATAATCTATCCCATGCATGTAAGGAGGGGTCATAAAATATTAAAGTAATAAAATATAAAATATTTCTATATTATGAAAAATATTGGTGAAATTAAAAGAACTCATTCACAATTTAGAAGGTTGAAATTTCATTTAAGGTGGAAGAGAAGAGAAGTTAAAAATATGGCAAATAGTCTATTTAAACCTAAAAAGAAGTCTATTAACATCAGAAAAAAAAGTAGAGTGCTCAAACATAGTACTCTTAAAAATGCCATCCTTTGTAGTCCAAATGCAAAAATATGCCAAATATTATAAAAAGTCTTACAGAATGCATGTCCAAAACCAATACTATTATCCAATTGATATTAAGAAAGATCACCTGTGACAACAATATAACTTATTCTTGCAAACCTCATATTAAAAGTGACAGAAATAATGATACTAATAAAATGTAACCACTGCTCCAGCCTATCACTCTTTAAGTACCTGGTTAGAAAGCAAAGCTCTCATTATCCAGAGATGTTCAAAATCAGAAATTTCTGTGAACTAACTTAGCAGGAAAGTCAATGAATAAACAAAAAAGATATTTAAGTATATTTTTAGATACCTAAATTTTGGAAGGAAATTTTACTTGGGTATGTATGTTCTTCTATAACCTATGGTATAATCAAACATAAAAATTAACTAGAGGGCATATAGTTGTGAGAGATATTAATCTGAAGTTAACCTGATAGCAGTATAGATGGTAGTGTTTAAGAAATATTGAATAACTTGTCCTTTCTCCTTGTATAGTTATGACAGGCAGACTTATGGTCTTTTGTCCATTAGATTCTAAATGTGCAATGCTTCTACCCAGATAATACACATTTCCTTTTTTTTTCCTGAGGAGAATGAGCTATTATAGCTGTGCATTTTTATGCTATAGGATAAACAATAGTAAACTCTCTTGGCAATGGTTTGTTTCAAGCTGTAAAATGTTTACATTCTTAGTTCTTTGCTGTTCATTATTACTGTTACAGAGCCAGGGAGCCATACTGAGCCAGAAGAATTTTTGGAGGACATTTAAAATACACATGTTCTATTCTGAGACATGGAACCCTTATTGTCGTTAGAGTAAACTCTCTAAGGATAAACAACAAATAACCCTTTGTCAATGTAACTTATATCACAATCAGACAGATCTGTGGAAGGGGAGAGTATACCAAAGTAGAACTTAAAAGCAGTATCTGAAATGAGAGAGTTAAGTTGCATTTTGAAAAAAATAGTTTTGATAATTATATTAAAAAGTAAAAATCCAACTTCACATAACACAAGATATTAAAATTTAGCTTTATATAATGTTCCAGTGTAAGCAATTTCAAAAAACTCAAAGAGTAATATTAATG
>NW_024544452.1:0-29084 GCF_018167655.1 Microtus oregoni | reverse complement strand
GTATATGATATGGGAGAGATTATGGTTTTTCAAAGTTTGATGGCAGATAAACAATTTTCATGAATTTATGATAAAGATGGATTTGATTGTGTGTATTGTGTGAACCACACCTTGAACTCAAATTTCAAGTTGAGGCCTAGAAAATTGATTTAGGTGGGTATATGACACAGAAGACTCTTTGGTGTTGAAGATGGAAAATCTGACATTTTGTATACTATAGGGATAGAGGCCAGAAAAGGAATATGGTTTGATATATAAAAAGAAGAAAATTTGGGTTAGCATATGACAAAGAAGGGACTTTGGTTCCCACAGATTTGAGGGTCATACCACACATGCACTGTAAGACTCATAGAGGTAATTATGGAGCATTGAATCCAAATTGCTACATTTATCTAATCTTATAGATACGGATGAAGAAGACTGTGCTCCACCATCCATGTATTTTGCAAGATCCGGGCAAAACTTCACAGTATGAATGTCTCAACCTATCTGAGGTGAAGTGTGTGAGTGACAGTTATCCCACAAATAGCTGTTATGTTTCCTGTTTGGCAACTTTTTTTGAATGTTGGTTTTATACCTCACCATCCAATGTAAGTAAGGAAAATCTCCCCAGGAGCAATAATCACCCAGCAAACTCAAATCTACTGATCACATCTCAGTGAAAGGAATGGTAATTTGAAGTGACAGGTTTACCCTTGGTTATCCTTTATAAAAAAAATTGTGTTTTAATAGGGCTTTTAGAATGGGCTGCTTACATAACAGCCTAGCAGAAATGAGGATATACTAATGAGACAATTGTGTAGCTTGATCGATCAGAACAGTCAAATCATTGACTTCAACGTAATGAGTATTTCTACAGAAATCTCATGCCAGGTAAAGCAATGTTCTCTACCCAAAGGAAAACCTTGTCTCCTTAAAGAGATTTCACACAATTCCTACTATCAAACCACCTTGCCAGATAAGACTAACAATTAGACAATGATGGGTGAGCTAAGGGAGGGTAGATGCCCCCTCTGACCACAACTGCTTATATGTCAATACCCTGTCCCTCTAGCTAAACTCTAATCTCAGTTCAGGACTTCAAGATGCAAGAGACTTGAAAGGGTCTCTGGATCTCTTTATCACTAGTTAATTGGATGCTTGCCTATAATTTTAGGAAATTAATTCATGATCATCATGTCAGGATTCAGGCAAACATGGCACTGGGCCTGTTGTTGAGTCCATACCAACTGATTCATCAGTAGTAGGTAGAGAGAGAGAGAGACGAGGCCTGATGTGGGAATGTAAACCTCAAAACCCACCCTCAGTTACATATATTATCCACAAAGGCTATATGCATTCCAGCATGGTCACACCTCCTAATTTCCCAAACAGTTGCACTTCTTGGTAACTAAGTAAGTATTCAAGTACATGAGAGCCTGTTTTTCATTCCCTTTCATTAACTGTCACATTTCTCTAGAAGCCAGCAACTGTCAGTAGTTTGTCAGTTAGAGGTACAGACTTCTGAGCCATCCCCCATAGTCAAAGATGCACTGTAGGAGGGCTCGAGAGTCTAACTGGCAAACTCCTGACAGTTGGTGGCTTCTAGAGAAGTGTGAGAGTTAATGTGGATGGAAACCATACTGGCATATATTTGAGTGCTTAGTCACCAAGCATACTGGAATATGACCTGGCCTCATCTTACACAGGCCTTTGCATGCAATCACGACGGCTCTGTATTTGTGAGAGCAATGACTCTGTCATGTCTTGAGATCACAATTTCACTCTTGGCATCTGCAGCCTCAGACTCATAAAATCTTTTTAAATGCTCCCTGCAATGGTACCTGAGTCTTGAAGAGAGGGCTACAAATATCCCATTGCACATACTCTCATTTTTTTTTCCAGGATGACCAGTTTTGAATGTCTTTTTTAAACATAATCTACTGCACCAAGGTCTCTGAGGAGGTCTGAGAACTGCACTAATCTGTAGTTATCGAGGTATGAATGTAGAGTGAAGCTTGATACTTCATTCATTTAACAAAATAATAGTATGAGGTTCATTACTGGGGCCTTGGATCTCCATAACCATGTGTTCTCGACAAAGCTTACAGCAGCAGGCATGTGTTGCTTTCTGTAGAGTAGACCTTAAATTCACTCTTAAGGAGCTGATTATTCCCAGAAAGTTTGTACCACTATTGCATTCATGGACATATCTTTCTAGGTTGTTCATTAATATAGTATGCAATATTCTTAGTTTGGTACGACGACTGATGATCCTCCCAGGAGCACACCATGTAGGCTAGAGCAAAGGATGAAATACTGGGACTAAACTGGGAACTAGGATTTAGGACTTTGATGAAGTTAGAGATCATTACCGCAAGGCAAAGATTTCAGGCTACTATGGTGGCACTGCCTAAGGCTCATGATTTACACGCTACAGGATATGAAAACAGAAATATTGGGATGTATGTGGAATATCCAATAGACTACCCCTGGAAGAGAACACAGAAAGTTTGTGTATAGAGAGGGGTAGTATAGTCAACATCTAGTCCTGTGCCTGTGGATAGGGCAAGTACTAGTGGCACTCTAATTGTTCCTTATAGCACTGAAATTGGGGGTGTATGAGATTTGGGACCATGATGAAGCCTGAAGGCCTCTGCTCTGAAGTATAAGTTGTTTGTCTAGGCTGGGGTACTGGTATAGATTCAGCAGGATGTGCAAAAACATTTATGATGAGTATGTTAGGGATAATTAACAGGCCTGACTCTGGAGAGGTCATGGGGAATCTGAGTACAGAGTTGGGTTGTATAGGCAGCACACAGTGTTCTGTGGCTAAGTGTTGTAACAGGAACTTCATGCAGGAACCAAGATCTTACCTATAGCAAAGAGAAACATGAAGCAAAGGATTTCGGACATTGACAAAAGTTAGAAGTCACTACAAGGATGGGTGGTGGTGGTGCATGACTTTAATCATAGCACTTGGGAGGCAGAGGCAGGAGGATCTCTGTGAGTGTGAAGCCAACCTGGTCTACAGAGCTAGTGCAAAAATAGACTTCAAAGTTACGTAGAGAAGCCTTCTCTCGAATTAAAAATAGATAGATAGATAGATAGATAGATAGATAGATAGATAGATAGATAGACAGATAGGTAGATATAAGAAAGTCATTGCGAGGGAGAACAAGCACTATTCTAGGGATGCCACTAGATTGTCTGGACTCCACTAGTTTGGGAAAACAATTATCTCTGCAGAAGGGTGCATACCTCTATAGTCTTTGTAGGAGGATATGGACAGTCTGGGCATGTGTGCAAGAACGTTGAGTGCAGAGGGAGCCTAGCTGTTCACAAAAGCATAGTAGAAGTTGCTGGGCCTAAGCTTGTCTGCACACATTCAAACCTGTAGATGCCTAAAGCTCGCAAATGGAAGGCAAATGTGGTTCTAGTAGGTCAGGCTGCATGTGGAAAAACAAGTATTCATGTTTGTGTTGGTTATTACTCACTAGGCTAAACCCTGGAGGCCAAGCATGTGGGATGTCTAGGGACAAAGATAGGTGGCTTAATCATTTAAATGTCACTTGTGATTGAATGAAGGTAGAATGGTTCAAGTTGAGAGTATGGAAGTTGGATATAGCACAAAGGAATAGGCTAGGACAAGGTCAGTTGGAGGAACCAGAGTCTGCAGAAGCCTAGAGCCATCAAGTACAAGGAACTCATAGCCACACTAGTCATGGTCACTGGATGTTCGACCATTCTAGTTACGCCAGAAAATAAAATGTCAGATAGGGATGTAAACACCAGGCTCACCCAGGAGGAGACCACAGGAAGTCTGTGTATTTATTGGTGTATTTTATGTGTCACAAGGCTTTCTGAAAGTAGATGTGGGTAGACAGGGCTAGGGTACATCCCTATGGGAGCATAGATGTAGGCTACAGCCAAGGACAAAATGCTTGGCATAGGCTAGGGCCAAGGAATGGGGACCTTGTTGAATTCTAGGGGTCATTACAGCAAGGCTAGGAGTCCAGACATCTGTGCCAAACTGCATGCAGCATGGGATTTATGTTTTGCATGACATGAAAACAGAAATATTGGGTTGTGTTTGGAGTTTCAGTAACTAGACTCTGGGGAGTGGATAGGAAGTTTGTGTATAGAGTGCCATGGTATAGTGAACATCTAGTCCTGTGGCCATAGATAGGACAACTATTGTAGAAAAACTAAATGTTAACTATAGCACATGAATAGATGGAGGGGCTGTGCTAGGGTGTGAGATTTTACACCCTACTGAATCCTAGAGGCACCTGTTATGTGTTATAGGTTGTCTATGTAGGCTAAAGTACTGTGATCAATTCAGCAAGTTGTAGAAAATCATGTATGATGGGTACATTTGGTGTTACTCTACAGGCTTGACTCTGGGGAGTACATGGGTATTCTGGGTAATCTGGGTATTAAGTTGTGTTGTATAGGTAGCCTAGAGTGTCCTGTGTGTAAGGGTTGTTTCAGGAGATTCATGCAGGACACTATATGTTGCATTCAGCCTAAGAGACCATGGTGGGACTAAGATGGAACAAAGGATTTGGAACCCTACCAAAAGCTAGAAGTCACTACTATGGAAATCTAGGGATGACGCTGGATGTTCCATCCAGTCTGGACTCCACTGGATTAGAAAAACAATGATAGGATGCAGAGCAGTGCTCTGAAATCTAGACGATGGAGGAGTATTCTGATAGTCTGGGGATAGAATGGTCATGTAGGGCAGCCACAACTCCTCTGGTTCTATGAGAGACTGATAGTCTTTGTGGGAATCTAGATGCTGTCAACAGCACAGAAAAAGTTGATGGGTCTAAGAATGCCGGAGATTGCTATAGAGGAAGCTGGAGAAGACCAGGACACTGGTTGTTGCAACTTGGGTAGATCAAGCCCTCTATGTACAAAGTACTGAGTGGGTAACTAAACTAAACAAGTTAAAACCTGGGAAGACATAGAAAATCTGAATAAGGAATAACGCTCTATACTGTACTTAAAGTGTCCCGTGCATATATTGGTGCAGGGTAAGTGCTAGCAAAGCCTAGATGTTCACGACAGAAAAGGAGGATTCCTGAGAATAGTCTGAGCTGAGTTATTTGGGACCATTCTCCCTAGAAGACCCTTGACTCAAGAGGCAAACAGCCAGATTATGCAGGGGTGCTAGATGTTAAACCCAAGCTAGATGCAGATGGATATGGAGAACAAGTATTGGTTGGTGGCTTATATAAGAAGCCAGTTCCTGGAGGAGAACATTAGGAATGTGGTAGAGTAGGGTGCTGCAGGTAACACAGAGGGTACTGTGGGTGGGTGAAGGTAGCAACTTGTCTGCTGCATGTATGTCGGCAATCGCACACGTGGAAGGCCAAGACATGGGATTTCCGAAATTATAGAAGCCTAGATATTGCTACTTAGGTTATCAAACTAAATTTGTATAATGACTTTGGGAAAGAGGCTAGATCCAGGTAGAGATAGAATATGAAATATCTGGTTGTGAGGGAGTGAGTACTTACCAGGCCATACCATGGTGGAGGACTCAGGAATACAGAATTTGGTTTCGGGTAAGATAGCAAAATGAGTACTATATGTAGATTCAAGCAGCGCAGGTCCTTGTAGGACAATGTATGTTGGTTGGAGGACAGGAGTAGATGCTGGGATTCGGCCCTTGCATTTGGAACTCTGTTGAATCCTGTGAGCATTACTACAACATGCAAGAATATCAGTGGCAAAAACTAGACTTGGACACTTGTAGTGACTTATGATCTGTTTGTTGGCATATGGGGAAACGCTATCTGGTAGGGGAAATATTCTGGGCTTGGCCTTTGGGGAAGATATGGAAAGTCTGGATTGGAAATGGAGTTGTGAAAGCAGGGCAACTATTTCATGCATGGGTGTAGGTGTGTTAAATTAGGGGAGCCTAACTGTTGACTATACCAAAGAAGGAGTTGCTGGACCTAGTCTTGGCTGAAGGCTTTGAAAACCTTCACAGGCCTAAAATTTGCAAATGCAAGGCACATGAGGCAGCTGTAAGTCAGACAGCATGTGGAAAATCAAATATTCACTTGTGTGTAGTGGGTTACTCAATTGGCTAAAGTTGGGTCCTGGTGGTTGTGGGATGTCTGGTTATATAATGAAGTGGTTTAGGCATCGGAATCATCCTGCAGATGGATTCAGGTAGGATGGTTACTGTTGGGAATGTAGATGCTGGATACAGCACAAAAGAATGTGCTAGGACAAGGCCAGTTGGAGGGAAAGTGCCAGCAGAAGCTTAGAACTATCTATCAAAGCACGGTAGGACTAAGATGGAGCCTAGGGTTTGGAACTCAGCAAACAGCTAAAAGTCACTATAAGTGTGAGAAAACAGCTCTTTTAGAGTTCTCACTGGATGTTTCATCAGGTCTGGACTCTACTGGAGTAGGAAAAGAATTATCTGCTCGAAAGGTGCACTTACTTCTCTTGGCATTGTAGAAGGATTTGGACAGTCTTGGCATGCTGTGATATTATGTAGTCAGCCAGAGATCCTGTGGTTTGATGAGGTTGGGGTTGTCTCAGTGGGAATGTATATGTTGTCTACAGCACAGGAGGATTTGATGGGACTAGGAATCCTATATGCTATGAATATGTTTTATTACCATTGGTTATTCAAGAAGATGCTTTGGGCAATCGATTAGTAGAATATAGCCAGGCAAGAAATCTGAACAGAGATATAGAGAGAAAGTAGGCAGAGTCAGGGAGATGCCATGTAGCTGCTGAAGGAGAAAACCAGCAGCTACCAGTGAGAGCCTTACTGGTATGGATCATAATGATACATAGATATACAAAAGGGGATCCCACATCAATATGAGCTATGTTTGGAGGGATGTGGAAAAACAGTATTTGGAACAGGAAATATTCACTAGGTTCGAACTTTAGGAGGACACGATAACTTTTCATAAGGAGTGGGGTTATTCCATTAGCCAGTAGAGGTATGATAAGTGTTGGGGAACTCTCAGTGTTGGCTACAGAATAGTAGTAGCTGGTGGGATCATGCTGTGTTTTGAGATTTGTGTCCCTAAAACATGCCACAAATCACTACTGCAGAGTGCAAGGGTCCATTCTTTGATGGGACAGGGACTATTCAATCTAGGATAAATTCCACTGAATATGGAAAACCAATTACAGAGTATGGATATCTTCACCTGGATAAATCCTGGAGGGGGACATAGGAAGTCTGGGTATGGTGTGAAGAGGTATGGGCAACTCTAAGACCCCTGTTGGTTTATCTAAATAGGATTATATCTGGCTGTAGCCCAGATGTTCTCTATAATATAGGAAAAATGTTCTAAATAGGCTGCAACATGTTGAAGCCTAAAATTCACTACTATAAGGCAAGGAGTCCAGACCAAGATTGAACATTTCTTATGGTTTCCAGGTTATACATAACAGAATGTTAAAAATCAAGTGTCTAATACTGTGTGATATTCTCAATAGGCTAGACACCAGAAGATAGGAGAACCCTGGTTATGGACTGGGCTTATGTTGGTTGTAGAAAGCCTCCTTAGGTGAGTGAGTATATTAAAGGAGGCTGTATGCTCACCACAGTAAAAGAGATATTGAGGCTAGGCTGGGTCGCCTGACTTGGGATAAGGTGGAAGCCTGGAGGCCATGATTTGTTGCTACACAGCCAGACAAGATATGGACACTGGTTTGCGTATATTCATTAGGTACAGAGGAATGTGGAGATGCAAGTATTTGTGTGTGTGTGTGTGTGTGTGTGTGTGTGTGTGTGTGTATGTGTGAGTGAGTGTGTGTGTGTACGGTCAACAGGCTAAGCCATGGAGTAGGAATGTTATTTGGGAATGATTTTAGGGAAGACATTCAAGATACTAGCCAAAGATTGAGGCAGCCATTTTGGACTAAACCATTGACAGGGATAGTATTGTTGAAGAATTTGGAGAAGCAAATGATCTGTCATGTGTTCTACCACAACAAAGGTAGATATGTAAAAAAGGTTGAGGTGGAAAATTTGCCTTGGAGTTATTCAACAAAGTCTCCATCTAAACCCAAACTCTCTTTGCCTTCTCAATATCTTCCCCCTATCATCAAAGTGTCAGGAGTGGTACAGTCCACTATTTGTTCCTTCCTTCCCCAGGCATTCTTGTGGGTCAGAACCAGGCTTTGTGATGTCAGAGCACAAGCTCACCTACTACTTGTCGAGACCTTGATGATGACTCAGTTCTGAGGGTGTGGCCTTCCCTACTCTGCCAGTTGTTCACAGCCCCTCGAGGGAGAAACAACTCGCGCTCACGCGACTTGGTGATGGAGAGTCTAGCAAAGGAACCTAAGGAATCACTGTCTGACATGGACCTCCCAACATCCAGTAGTAATGTTCCAATGGCAGCGAATGGGCCAGTCCTTATGGTGAAGACAAAGGCAGCTCTAAAGCAGTATCCACCTTACATGTCGTGCGGAAAGGTGAGTTGACGAACCCTACTGGAGCTCCCTCCTCTACTCATTTACTCTTACCTAAAGTCACTACCTCTCTCCTTCCTGGCATAAATCCCTTATCAATTCTCACCTCTTCCGACAAAGTGTCCTTCACTTGCCTCTCCTGACTTCTCCCTCTATTAACTAATTCTTGTGTTCACCTCTTGCCATTCCAGGCCCACAAGAAAAGCAAACACCGGAAGCACTCCTCAAAGAAGAGGAACAAGAGAAAGAGGGAGGCCGAAGAGGCAGCTGCCCTCAAACGGAAGAAAATCAAAGTGAAAGCTGTTACTGCAATGCCTGAACCTAAGGAGGAGGAGCCTGAAAAGGAAGCCGAGGTGCACACTACTGGAGAAGCAAGCGTGGTCGCAGCAGCCGATGAGGGGGAGAGCCAATAAGATGGCTATCATGAAGACGGGGAATGCCCAAATATGACAAAGAAAATTGCATTGGTATAAATTTCTTAAATTGAAAATAAATTCAATTTAGTTGAAAAGCTATGTGTCTTTTACAGTGACTAAAGGCGAAACCAGGAAAGGGAAGGAAAAATGATGGTTATAGGAGAAGAGAGGGAAGATGGGTGGGTGAATGGCAATGGAGAGATTTGTTCTTCACTAGGTTTGGGACAGTCATAGTGGGTTCATGGAAAGAGGGGGGGTTTGGGTTGGTAGAAGACAAGGGAGGGATTTGGGTCTACAAAGGTTTGGGCATTAATTGTGGGTGCATAAAAGAGGCGAGTTTGTGTGGGAAGAAGACAAGGGAGGGATTAGGGTCTCCAAAATTTTGTGGCTTTAACGGTGAGAGCATGGAAAGAGAGGGAGTTTTGGTGGGTAGGAGACAAGGGAGGGATTTGTGTCTCCAAAGGTTTGGGCATCAATGATGGGTGCATGGAAGACGGGGAGTTTGGGTGGGAAGAAGACAAGGGAGGGATTTGGGTCTCCAAAGTTTTGGAGCAGTAATGGTGAGGGCATGAAAAGAAAGGGAGTTTGGGTGGGAAGATGACAAGGGAGGGATTTGGGTCTCCAAAGAATTGGTCATCAATAGTGGGTGCATGGAAGAGGGGGAGTTAGGGTGGATAGAAGACAAGGAAGGGATTTGTGTCTCCAAAGGATTTGGGCAGTAATGGTGAGTGCATGAAAAGAAAGGGAACTTGGGTTGGTAGAAGACAAGGGAGGGATTTGTGTCTCCAAAGGTTTGGGCATCACTTGTGGGTGCATGGAAGAAAGGGAGTTTGGGTGTGTAGGAGACAAGGGAGGGATTTGTGTTTTTAAAGGTTTGGGCATCAATGATGGGTGCATGGAAGAGGGGGAGTTTGGGTGGGAAGAAGACAAGGGAGGGATTTTTGTCTCCAAACGTTTGGGCATCATTGGTGGGTGCCTGGATGAGGGGGATTTTGGGGCAGTAATGGTGAGTGCATGAAAAGAAAGGGAGCATGGGTGGGTAGAAGACAAGGGAGGGATTTGGGTCTCCAAAGGTTTGGGCATCAATGGTGGGTGCATGAAAGTGGGGATGTTTGGGTTGGAAGAAGACAAGGGTGGGATTTGGGTCTCCAAAGGTTTGGGCAACAATGGTGGGTGCATGGAAGAGGGGGAGTTCGGGTGGGAAGAAGACAAGGTTGGGATTTGGATCTCCAAAGGGTTGGGAAAAAAAGGTGGGTGCATGGAAGTGGGGGAGTTTGGGTGGGAAGAAGACAAGGGAGGGATTTGGGTTTCCATATGTTTGGAGCAGTAATGGTGAGTGCATGGAAAGAGAGTGAGTTTGGGTGGGTAGAAGACAAGGGAGGGATTTGGGTCTCCAAAGGTTTGGGCATCAATTATGGGTGCATGGAAGAGAGGGAGTTTGGGTGGGTAGGAAAAAAGGAGGGATTTGTGTCTCCAAAAGTTTGGGCATCAATGGTGGGTGCCTTGAAGAGGGGGATTTTGTGTTTGTAGAAGACAAGTGAGGGGTTTGTGTCTCCAAAATTTTGGGGTAGTAATGGTGAGAGCTTGGAAAGAGTTGGAATATGGGTGGGTAATGCCAGGGAAGGGAGATGGATCTCATATACTTTGGAGAGTGTAATGATGGGTAAATGATAAGAGACATTTGGGTGGGTACATGACAAGGGAAGGATTTGATTCTCAAATACTCAGGTGGCAGAAATCATGAGTATCTGTTAAGAGAGGAGTTTGGGTTATTATATGAAGGGTGGGATTAGGGTCTCAGAAAGATAGGGTCAGAAATGGTGGATATATAGCAACAGAGGGAGTATGCTGGGTAAATGACAAGGGAGGGATTTGGGTCTTATACACTTTAGGGGCAGCAATGGTGAGTATGTAGCAAAAGAAATACTTTGGATGGGCATACGACAATGGAGAGATTAGGGTCTCACAAAGCTGGTGGCAAAATGATGGGTATATGCCCAGAGAGGAGTTTGGGTAGCTGTATGACCAGGGGGTGTTTGGGTCTCTTAAGGTTTGGGGCAGAAAAAATTGGTATATTTCATGAAACAGAGTGTGGGTGGGTATATGTCAAGAGAGGGGGTTTTGTTGGGCTTATAAACATGTATATATTTGGGTCTGACATGTTTGGGGGAAGAAATGGTGGTTACATCACAAGACAGGAAATTGTGTGGTTACATGAAAATAGAAGAATTTTCAGTGGGCATATGGCAAGAGAAGGATTTGGGTCACAGCAGGATGGGGGCAGACATGGTGGATATATGGCTAGCGAGGGAGTTTGGGTGAGTACATGACATGGGGCAGATTGGGCCATCACAACGTTTGGGGGAAGAAATGGTGGAAAAATTATAAGAGAGAGTATTAGGTTTGGTGTATGGCTAAGGAGGAATGAGTGTCTTGGAAGGATGGGTCCAGAAATAGTGGGTACATGGCAAGAGAGGGAGTTCACTTGGTTGAATGAAAGGGAGAGATTTGTGTCTGATAAGGTTTTAGGGAAGAAATATTGGCTATATGGCAAGAGAGGTAGTGTGGATAGGCAGATGACAAAGGAGGGATGTGGTCTCATAAGGATGAAGGCGGCAACAGTGGGGAGAGAGAGAGAGAGAGAGAGAGAGAGAGAGAGAGAGAGATTGGGTTGGTATATGATATGGGAGAGATTATGGTTTTTCAAAGTTTGATGGCAGATAAACAATTTTCATGAATTTACGATAAAGATGGATTTGATTGCGTGTATTGTATGAACCACACCTTGAACTCAAATTTCAAGTTGAGGCCTAGAAAATTGATTTAGGTGGGTATATGACACAGAAGACTCTTTGGTGTTGAAGATGGAAAATCTGACATTTTGTATACTATAGGGATAGAGGCCAGAAAAGGAATATGGTTTGATATATAAAAAGAAGAAAATTTGGGTTAGCATATGACAAAGAAGGGACTTTGGTTCCCACAGATTTGAGGGTCATACCACACATGCACTGTAAGACTCATAGAGGTAATTATGGAGCATTGAATCCAAATTGCTACATTTATCTAATCTCATAGATACGGATGAAGTAGACTGTGCTCCACCATCCATGTATTTTGCAAGATCCGGGCAAAACTTCACAGTATGAATGTCTCAACCTATCTGAGGTGAAGTGTGTGAGTGACAGTTATCCCCACAAATAGCTGTTATGTTTCCTGTTTGGCAACTGTTTGTGAATGTTGGTTTTATACCTCACCATCCAATGTAAGTAAGGAAATCTCCCCAGGAGCAATAATCACTCAGCAAACTCAAATCTACTGATCACATCTCAGTGAAAGGAATGGTAATTTGAAATGACAGGTTTACTACTTGGTTATCCTTTATAAAAAATTTGTGTTTTAATAGGGCTTTAAGAATGCGCTGCTTACATAACAGGCCTAGCAGAAATGAGGATATACTAATGAGACAATTGTGTAGCTTGATCTATCAGAACAGTCAAATCATTGACGTCAACGTAATGAGTATTTCTACAGAAATCTCATGCCAGGTAAAGCAATGTTCTCTACCCAAAGGAAAACCTTGTCTTCTTAAAGAGATTTCACACAATTCCTACTATCAAACCACCTTGCCAGATAAGACTAACAATTAGACAATGATGGGTGAGCTAAGGGAGGGTAGATGCCACCTCCTGACCACAACTGCTTATATGTCAATACCCTGTCCCTCTAGCTAAACTCTAATCTCAGTTCAGGACTTCAAGATGCAAGAGACTTGAAAGGGTCTCTGGATCTCTTTATCACTAGTTAATTGGATGCTTGCCTATAATTTTAGGAAATTAATTCATGATCATCATGTCAGGATTCAGGCAAACACGGCACTGGGCCTTTTGTTGAGTCCATACCAACTGATTCATCAGTAGTAGGTAGAGAGAGAGAGAGATGAGGCCTGATGTGGGAATGTAAACCTCAAAACCCACCCTCAGTGACATATATTATCCACAAAGGCTATATGCATTCCATCATGGTCACACCTCCTAATTTCCCAAACAGTTGCACTTCTTGGTAACTAAGTAAGTATTCAAGTACATGAGAGCCTGTTTTTCATTCCCTTTCATTAACTGTCACATTTCTCTAGAAGCCACCAACTGTCAGTAGGTTGTCAGTTAGAGGTACAGACTTCTGAGCCATCCCCCATAGTCAAAGATGCACTGTAGGAGGGCTCCAGAGTCTAACTGGCAAACTCCTGACAGTTGGTGGCTTGTAGAGAAGTGTGAGAGTTAATGTGGATGGAAACCATACTGGCATATATTTGAGTGCTTAGTCACCAAGCATACTGGAATATGACCTGGCCTCATCTTACACAGGCCTTTGCATGCAATCACGATGGCTCTGTATTTGTGAGAGCAATGACTCTGTCATGTCTTGAGATCACAATTTCACTCTTGGCATCTGCAGCCTCAGACTCATAAAATCTTTTTAAATGCTCCCTGCAATGGTACCTGAGTCTTGAAGAGAGGGCTACAAATATCCCATTGCACATACTCTCATTTTTTTTCCAGGATGACCAGTTTTGAATGTCTTTTTTAAACATAATCTACTGCACCAAGGTCTCTGAGGAGGTCTGAGAACTGCACTAATCTGTAGTTATCGAGGTATGAATGTAGAGTGAAGCTTGATACTTCATTCATTTAACAAAATAATAGTATGAGGTTCAATACTGGGGCCTTGGATCTCCATAACCATATGTTCTCGACAAAGCTTACAGCAGCAGGCATGTGTTGCTTTCTATAGAGTAGACCTTAAATTCACTCTTAAGGAGCTGATTATTCCCAGAAAGTTTGTACCACTATTGCATTCATGGACATATCTTTCTAGGTTGTTCATTAATATAGTATGCAATATTCTTAGTTTGGTACGACGACTGATGATCCTCCCAGGAGCACACCATGTAGGCTAGAGCAAAGGATGAAATACTGGGACTAAACTGGGAACTAGGATTTAGGACTTTGTTGAAGTTAGAGATCATTACTGCAAGGCAAAGATTTCAGGCTACTATGGTGGCACTGCCTAAGGCTCATGATTTACACGCTACAGGATATGAAAACAGAAATATTGGGATGTATGTGGAATATCCAATAGACTAGGCCCTGGAAGAGAACACAGAAAGTTTGTGTATAGAGAGGGGTAGTATAGTCAACATCTAGTCCTGTGCCTGTGGATAGGGCAAGTACTAGTGGCACTCTAATTGTTCCTTATAGCACTGAAATTGGGGGTGTATGAGATTTGGGACCATGATGAAGCCTGAAGGCCTCTGCTCTGAAGTATAAGTTGTTTGTCTAGGCTGGGGTACTGGTATAGATTCAGCAGGATGTGCAAAAACATTTATGATGAGTATGTTAGGGATAATTAACAGGCCTGACTCTGGAGAGGTCATGGGGAATCTGAGTACAGAGTTGGGTTGTATAGGCAGCACACAGTGTTCTGTGGCTAAGTGTTGTAACAGGAACTTCATGCAGGAACCAAGATCTTACCTATAGCAAAGAAGAACATGAAGCAAAGGATTTCGGACATTGACAAAAGTTAGAAGTCACTACAAGGATGGGTGGTGGTGGTGCATGACTTTAATCATAGCACTTGGGAGGCAGAGGCAGGAGGATCTCTGTGAGTGTGAAGCCAACCTGGTCTACAGAGCTAGTGCAAAAATAGACTTCAAAGTTACGTAGAGAAGCCTTCTCTCGAATTAAAAATAGATAGATAGATAGACAGATAGGTAGATATAAGTAAGTCATTGCGAGGGAGAACAAGCACTATTCTAGGGATGCCACTAGATTGTCTGGACTCCACTAGTTTGGGAAAACAATTATCTCTGCAGAAGGGTGCATACCTCTATTGTCTTTGTAGGAGGATATGGACAGTCTGGGCATGTGTGCAAGAACGTTTAGTGCAGAGGGAGCCTAGCTGTTCACTAAAGCATAGTAGAAGTTGCTGGGCCTAAGCTTGTCTGCACACATTCAATCCTGTAGATGCCTAAAGCTCGCAAATGGAAGGCAAATGTGTTTCTAGTAGGTCAGGCTGCATGTGGAAAAACAAGTATTCATGTTTGTGTTGGTTATTACTCACTAGGCTAAACCCTGGAGGCCGAGCATGTGGGATGTCTAGGGACAAAGATAGGTGGCTTAATCATTTAAATGTCACTTGTGATTGAATGAAGGTAGAATGGTTCAAGTTGAGAGTATGGAAGTTGGATATAGCACAAAGGAATAGGCTAGGACAAGGTCAGTTGGAGGAACCAGAGTCTGCAGAAGCCTAGAGCCATCATTTACAAGGAACTCATAGCCACACTAGTCATGGTCACTGGATGTTCGACCATTCTAGTTACGCCAGAAAATAAAATGTCAGATAGGGATGTAAACACCAGGCTCACCCAGGAGGAGACCACAGGAAGTCTGTGTATTTATTGGTGTATTTTATGTGTCACAAGGCTTTCTGAAAGTAGATGTGGGTAGACAGGGCTAGGGTACATCCCTATGGGAGCATAGATGTAGGCTACAGCCAAGGACAAAATGCTTGGCATAGGCTAGGGCCAAGGAATGGGGACCTTGTTGAATTCTAGGGGTCATTAAAGCAGGGCTAGGAGTCCAGACATCTGTGCCAAACTGCATGCAGCATGGGATTTATGTTTTGCATGACATGAAAACAGAAATATTGGGTTGTGTTTGGAGTTTCAGTAACTAGACTCTGGGGAGTGGATGGGAAGTTTGTGTATAGAGTGCCATGGTATAGTGAACATCTAGTCCTGTGGCCATAGATAGGACAACTATTGTAGAAAAACTAAATATTAACTATAGCACATGAATAGATGGAGGGGCTGTGCTGGGGTGTGAGATTTTACAACCTACTGAATCCTAGAGGCACCTGTTATGTGTTATAGGTTGTCTATGTAGGCTAAAGTACTGTGATCAATTCAGCAAGTTGTAGAAAATCATGTATGATGAGTACATTTGGTGTTAGTCTACAGGCTTGACTCTGGGGAGTACATGGGTATTCTGAGTAATCTGGGTATTAAGTTGTGTTGTATAGGTAGCCTAGAGTGTCCTGTGTGTAAGTGTTGTTTCAGGAGATTCATGCAGGACACTATATGTTGCATTCAGCCTAAGAGACCATGGTGGGACTAAGATGGAACAAAGGATTTGGAATCCTACCAACAGCTAGAAGTCACTACTATTGAAATCTAGGGATGACACTGGATGTTCCATGCAGTCTGGACTCCACTGGATTAGAAAAACAATGATAGGATGCAGATCAGTGCTCTGAAATCTAGACGATGGAGGAGTATTCTGATAGTCTGGGGATAGAATGGTCATGTAGGGCAGCCACAACTCCTCTGGTTCTATGAGAGATTGATAGTCTTTGTGGGAATCTAGATGCTGTCAACAGCACAGAAAAAGTTGATGGGTCTAAGAATGCCGGAGATTGCTATGGAGGCAGCTGGAGAAGACAAGGACACTGGTTGTTGCAACTTGGGTAGATCAAGCCCTCTATGTACAAAGTACTGAGTGGGTAACTAAACTAAACAAGTTAAAACCTGGGAAGACATAGAAAATCTGAATAAGGATAATGTTCTATATTGTACCTAAAGTGTCCCGTGGATGTACTAGTGCAGGGAAAGTGCTAGCAAAGCCTAGATGTTCACGACAGAAAAGGAGGATTCCTGAGAATAGTCTGAGCTGAGTTATTTGGGACCATACTCCCGAGAAGACCCTTGACTCAAGAGGCAAACAGCCAGATTATGCAGGGGTGCTGGCTGTTAAACTCAAGCTAGATTCAGATGGATATGGAAAACAAGTATTGGTTGGTGGCATATATAAGAAGCCAGTTCCTGGAGGAGAACATTAGGAATGTGGTGGAGTAGGGTGCTGCAGGTAACAGAGAGGGTACTGTGGGTGGGTGAAGGTAGCAACTTGTCTGCTGCATGTATGTCGGCAATCGCACACGTGGAAGGCCAAGATATGGGATTTCCGAAATTATAGAAGCCTAGATATTGCTACTTAGGTGATCAAACTAAATTTGTATAATGACTTTGGGAAAGAGGCTAGATCCAGGTAGAGATAGAATATGAAATATCTGGTTGTGAGGGAGTGAGTACTTACCAGGCCATACCATGGTGGAGTACTCAGGAATACAGAATTTGGATTCGGGTAAGATAGTTAGCAAAATGAGTACTATATGTAGATTCAAGCAGCGCAGGTCCTTGTAGGACAATGTATGTTGGTTGGAGGACAGGAGTAGATGCTGGGATTCGACCCTCGCGTTTGGAACTCTGTTGAATCCTATGAGCATTTCTACAACATGCAAGAATATCAGTGGCAAAAACTAGACTTGGACACTTGTAGTGACTTATGATCTGTTTGTTGGCATATGGGGAAACGCTATCTGGTAGGGGAAATATTCTGGGCTTGGTCTTTGGGGAAGATATGGAAAGTCTGGATTGGAAATGGAGTTGTGAAAGCAGGGCAACTATTTCATGCATGGGTGTAGGTGTGTTAAATTCAGGGGAGCCTAACTGTTGACTATACCAAAGAAGGAGTTGCTGGACCTAGTCTTGGCTGAAGGCTTTGAAAACCTTCACAGGCCTAAAATTTGCAAATGCAAGGCAGATGAGGCAGCTGTAAGTCAGACAGCAAGTGGAAAATCAAATATTCACTTGTGTGTAGTGGGTTACTCAATTGGCTAAAGTTGGGTCCTGGTGGTTGTGGGATGTCTGGTTATATAATGAAGTGGTTTAGGCATCGGAATCATCCTGCAGATGGATTCAGGTAGGATGGTTACTGTTGGGAATGTAGATGCTGGATACAGCACAAAAGAATGTGCTAGGACAAGGCCAGTTGGAGGGAAAGTGCCAGCAGAAGCTTAGAACTATCTATCAAAGCACGGTAGGACTAAGATGGAGCCTAGGGTTTGGAACTCAGCAAACAGCTAAAAGTCACTATAAGTGTGAGAAAACAGCTCTTTTAGAGTTCTCACTGTATGTTTCATCAGGTCTGGACTCTACTGGAGTAGGAAAAGAATTATCTGCTCGAAAGGTGCACTTACTTCTCTTGGCATTGTAGAAGGATTTGGACAGTCTTGGCATGCTGTGATATTATGTAGTCAGCCAGAGATCCTGTGGTTTGATGAGGTTGGGGTTGTCTCAGTGGGAATGTATATGTTGTCTACAGCACAGGAGGATTTGATGGGACTAGGAATCCTATATGCTATGAATATGTTTTATTACCATTGGTTATTCAAGAAGATGCTTTGGGCAATCGATTAGTAGAATATAGCCAGGCAGGAAATCTGAACAGAGATATAGAGAGAAAGTAGGCAGAGTCAGGGAGATGCCATGTAGCTGCTGAAGGAGAAAACCAGCAGCTACCAGTGAGAGCCTTACTGGTATGGATCCTAATGATACATAGATATACAAAAGGGAATCCCACATCAATATGAGCTATGTTTGGAGGGATGTGGAAAAACAGTATTTGGAACAGGAAATATTCACTAGGTTCGAACCTTAGGAGGACACGATAACTTTTCATAAGGAGTGGGGTTATTCCATTAGCCAGTACAGGTATGATAAGTGTTGGGGAACTCTCAGTGTTGGCTACAGAATAGTAGTAGCTGGTGGGATCATGCTGTGTTTTGAGATTTGTGTCCCTAAAATGTTGTAGTACGGAGCGGCGGGCTGGGTCCCGCCACCCGGCTAGCTTTACCCGAAATAATTACACGGAAACTGTATTCTTTTAAACACTGCCTGACCCATTAGTTTCAGTTTCTTATTGGCTAGCTTTTACATATTGATCTAACCCATTTCTATTAATCTGTGTAGCCCACGAGCTGGCTTACCAGGAATGATCTTAACCTGCGTCTGTCTGGAGTGGGAGAACCATGGCGACTCCCTGACTCAGCTTCTTTCTCCCAGCATTCCGTTCTGTTTACTCCGCCTACCTAAGGGCTGGCCTATCAAATGGGTCTAGGCAGTTTCTTTATTAATAAGAAATCACTCCCACATCATTTCCCCTTTTTCTGTTTAAACAAAAAAGAAAGCCTTTAACTTTAACATAGTCAAATTACATATAGCAAAACAGTTATCAAGCAAGAATTACAGTTACAATATTTATATCTATTTTATCTTTTATCATAACTAAGGAAAACAATAACTATCTATTCATTCTTCAACTCCATCAAAGACTCCAGAAGGATATAATACTACCTAAGTAAACAAGAAATAAGAAAACTCTAGAAATTACAGAGACATCTTGCTGCCTGGATAGTCACCCAAAGTTCTTTTGTATGGTTGGGGCATCCATCTTCAGCCTTCAGGCCCATAGTATCCAGCAGACATTTCCATGAAGCAGGAAATTTTAAAGACAGTTCAGTCACTATCTGCTGTGTCCTGCAGAATGTTTCGCAGACTCTTTCATGAGTCATGAACCCCAAAAGACCATCTCACCTTTAGGCAAGTTCAGCAGTCCTCTCTCTGCGGGTTCTTTGTGTCCATTTTATGCAACAGTCCAGGCAAGAGCAGTTTTTTGTCCAAATGGCTATCCAACTCCATAAGGATTCTCTTCGATGCCCATCTTCCTCTTTAAGTAGATTGGCGCTGTCAGGAGCAGACGTGACTCATTGTCATGAAAAACCCTAAGTTATTAAAATATTTTAAATGCCATATTCTGTAGCCTTTGAGAGATATGAAGAATGCCTATCTAACTGAAATATATCTCTATATATCTAGAAAATCTAAGTAACATGACTACAAGCTTGACTATTATTGATGATTAACCATTAACCTATATTTCTTAATTATACATTACATTTTTAAATGAACTACACAATCACAATACCTTAATCAAGATCAGAAATACATATACATATAACAAAATTGACTGTAAAATCCATACCATTGCAAATTATTCATACCTATATCATATCCCCCTTTAAATGTAAAAGAACATTTATAAACAATATTTTGGAAACATGGGCGCAGTTTTTTCTCTCCAAACTGCTTCCTGCTGAATGGGGGCATCGTTAATTAGGTCTTTCATGGTATAACCTGTGTGCTAGTTTCATCTCAGTTGGCAGTTGAGCGAAGCAATTTTCTGAAGATGTTCACAACAACCTTTTAGGAGGGCGTGGTCTATCATACCAAATTGGGATAGAAGAAATCCACAGGGTCTGGTCCTCTGTGAAAACAAAAGAAGACCCTCTCCAAAGCATCATATCCTTAGACCCAAATTTTGAAATCGTAATTAACTGCGCTGTTTTTATGGTAATTACGGTAGTTACTGCCTGAGACCAGCACAGTTCAGCAAGGAGCAGCCTCTCCTGCCTCAGATCCATTTGGTGCCCCTGAGCTGTGCACAGTTCCAGGCACACAGCAAGTCCTCATTGGAGCCGCACTCAGTAGTTTAATTTTGAGACTGAGCATGCAGCACAGAAACTCTTTTTATCCAAGTTACAACCAAATCTGACACGCAGAGCACTGCGCAGTCTGAAAACACGTCTCTTTCACCATGCTATTTTGCCTGCCTAAGCCTGATTCTGTCATCTGCCCAGGTGCAGGCAGGGAGCACTGAGAGCACTCTCCTTCCGATCCCAAGCGGGAACACAAACATCCAGTCCCATAAAATCCATTGAAATGTTTTAAAGCCAGAGTTTGCATTGGCGGCACAGTCCCAAGAAGCCGCACTTTAAAATGACGCAGCTTTTTTTTCTGTTGCTGTTGTCGAATCAGGAAATCTCTCTACAGCACGCCACCAACAAACAGTAAAAATCTGTGTTAAAGTCTCTCTCCCTTATTTTTAAGCCTTTTTAGGTTTTTAAGTGGATTTAGCCCCACGTTGGGCGCCACTCTGTTGTAGTACGGAGCGGCGGGCTGTGTCCCGCCACCCGGCTAGCTTTACCCGAAATAATTACACGGAAACTGTATTCTTTTAAACACTGCCTGACCCATTAGTTTCAGTTTCTTATTGGCTAGCTTTTACATATTGATCTAACCCATTTCTATTAATCTGTGTAGCCCACGAGCTGGCTTACCAGGAATGATCTTAACCTGCGTCTGTCTGGAGTGGGAGAACCATGGCGACTCCCTGACTCAGCTTCTTTCTCCCAGCATTCTGTTCTGTTTACTCCGCCTACAAAAGGGCTGGCCTATCAAATGGGTCTAGACAGTTTCTTTATTAATAAGAAATCACTCCCAAATCACTAAAACATGCCAAAAATCACTACTGCAGAGTGCAAGGGTCCATTCTTTGATGGGACAGGGACTATTCAATCTAGGATAAATTCCACTGAATATGGAAAACCAATTACAGAGTATGGATATCTTCACCTGGATAAATCCTGGAGGGGGACATAGGAAGTCTGGGTATGGTGTGAAGAGGTATGGGCAACTCTAAGACCCCTGTTGGTTTATCTAAATAGGATTATATCTGGCTGTAGCCCAGATGTTCTCTATAATATAGGAAAAATGTTCTAAATAGGCTGCAACATGTTGAAGCCTAAAATTCACTACTATAAGGCAAGGAGTCCAGACCAAGATTGAACATTTCTTATGGTTTCCAGGTTATACATAACAGAATGTTAAAAATCAAGTGTCTAATACTGTGTGATATTCTCAATAGGCTAGACACCAGAAGATAGGAGAACCCTGGTAATGGACTGGGCTTATGTTGGTTGTAGAAAGCCTCCTTAGGTGAGTGAGTATATTAAAGGAGGCTGTATGCTCACCACAGTAAAAGAGATATTGAGGCTAGGCTGGGTCACCTGACTTGGGATAAGGTGGAAGCCTGGAGGCCATGATTTGTTGCTACACAGCCAGACAAGATATGGACACTGCTTTGCGTATATTCATTAGGTACAGAGGAATGTGGAGATGCAAGTATTCGTGTGTGTGTGTGTATGTGTGTGTGTGTATGAGTGTGTGTGAGTGTGTGTGTGTACGGTCAACAGGCTAAGTCATGGAGTAGGAATGTTATTTGGGAATGATTTTAGGGAAGACATTCAAGATACTAGCCAAAGATTGAGGTGGACATTTTGGACTAAACCATTGACAGGGATAGTATTGTTGAAGAATTTGGAGAAGCAAATGATCTGTCATGTGTTCTACCACAACAAAGGTAGATATGTAAAAAAGGTTGAGGTGGAAAATTTGCCTTAGAATTATTAAACAAAGTCTCCATCTAAACCCAAACTCTCTTTGCCTTCTCAATATCTTCCCCCTATCATCAAAGTGTCAGGAGTGGTACAGTCCACTATTTGTTCCTTCCTTCCCCAGGCATTCTTGTGGGTCAGAACCAGGCTTTGTGATGTCAGAGCACAAGCTCACCTACTATTGGTCGAGACCTTGATGATGACTCAGGTCTGAGGGTGTGGCCTTCCCTAGTCTGCCAGTTGTTCACAGCCCCTCGAGGGAGAAACAACACGCGCTCACGCGACTTGGTGATGGAGACTCTAGCAAAGGAACCTAAGGAATCACTGTCCGACATGGACCTCCCAACATCCAGTAGTGATGTTCCGATGGCAGCAAACGGGCCAGTCCTTATGGTGAAGACAAAGGCAGCTCTAAAGCAGTATCCACCTTACATGTCTTGCGGAAAGGTGAGTTGACGAACCCTACTGGAGCTCCCTCCTCTACTCATTTACTCTTACCTAAAGTCACTACCTCTCTCCTTCCTGGCATAAATCCCTTATCAATTCTCACCTCTTCCGACAAAGTGTCCTTCACATGCCTCTCCTGACTTCTCCCTCTATTAACTAATTCTTGTGTTCACCTCTTGCCATTCCAGGCACACAAGAAAAGCAAACACCGGAAGCACTCCTCAAAGAAGAGGAACAAGAGAAAGAGGGAGGCCGAAGAGGCAGCTGCCCTCGAACGGAAGAAAATCAAAGTGAAAGCTGTTACTGCAATGCCTGAACCTAAGGAGGAGGAGCCTGAAAAGGAAGCCGAGGTGCACACTACTGGAGAAGCAAGCGTGGTCGCAGCAGCCGATGAGGGGGAGAGCCAATAAGATGGCTATCATGAAGACGGGGAATGCCCAAATATGACAAAGAAAATTGCATTGGTATAAATTTCTTAAATTGAAAATAAATTCAATTTAGTTGAAAAGCTATGTGTCTTTTACAGTGACTAAAGGCGAAACCAGGAAAGGGAAGGAAAAATGATGGTTATAGGAGAAGAGAGGGAAGATGGGTGGGTGAATGGCAATGGAGAGATTTGTTCTTCACTAGGTTTGGGACAGTCATAGTGGGTTCATGGAAAGAGGGGGAGTTTGGGATGGTAGAAGACAAGGGAGGGATTTGGGTCTACAAAGGTTTGGGCATTAATTGTGGGTGCATAAAAGAGGCGAGATTGTGTGGGAAGAAGACAAGGGAGGGATTAGGGTCTCCAAAATTTTGTGGCTTTAACGGTGAGAGCATGGAAAGAGAGGGAGTTTTGGTGGGTAGGAGACAAGGGAGGGATTTGTGTCTCCAAAGGTTTGGGCATCAATGGTGGGTGCATGGAAGACGGGGAGTTTGGGTGGGAAGAAGACAAGGGAGGGATTTGGGTCTCCAAAGTTTTGGGGCAGTAATGGTGAGGGCATGAAAAGAAAGGGAGTTTGGGTGGGAAGATGACAAGGGAGGGATTTGGGTCTCCAAAGAATTGGTCATCAATGGTGGGTGCATGGAAGAGGGGGAGTTAGGGTGGATAGAAGACAAGGAAGGGATTTGTGTCTCCAAAGGATTTGGGCAGAAATGGTGAGTGCATGAAAAGAAAGGGAACTTGGGTTGGTAGAAGACAAGGGAGGGATTTGTGTCTCCAAAGGTTAGGGCATCACTTGTGGGTGCATGGAAGAAAGGGAGTTTGGGTGTGTAGGAGACAAGGGAGGGATTGTGTTTTTAAAGGTTTGGGCATCAATGATGGGTGCATGGAAGAGGGGGAGTTTGGGTGGGAAGAAGACAAGGGAGGGATTTTTGTCTCCAAACGTTTGGGCATCATTGGTGGGTGCCTGGATGAGGGGGATTTTGGGGCAGTAATGGTGAGTGCATGAAAAGTAAGGGAGCATGTGTGGGTAGAAGACAAGGGAGGGATTTGGGTCTCCAAAGGTTTGGGCATCAATGGTGGGTGCATGAAAGTGGGGATGTTTGGGTTGGAAGAAGACAAGGGTGGGATTTGGGTCTCCAAAGGTTTGGGCAACAATGGTGGGTACATGGAAGAGGGGGAGTTCGGGTGGGAAGAAGACAAGGGAGGGATTTGGGTTTCCATATGTTTGGAGCAGTAATGGTGAGTGCATGGAAAGAGAGGGAGTTTGGGTGGGTAGAAGACAAGGGAGGGATTTGGGTCTCCAAAGGTTTGGGCATCAATGGTGGGTGCATGGAAGAGAGGGAGTTTGTGTTTGTAGAAGACAAGGGAGGGGTTTGTGTCTCCAAAATTTTGGGGCAGTAATGGTGAGAGCTTGGAAAGCATGGGAATATGGGTGGGTAATGCCAGGGAAGGGAGTTGGATCTCATATACTTTGGAGAGTGTAATGATGGGTAAATGATAAGAGACATTTGGGTGGGTACATGACAAGGGAAGGATTTGATTCTCAAATACTCAGGTGGCAGAAATCATGAGTATCTGTTAAGAGAGGAGTTTGGGTTATTATATGAAGGGTGGGATTAGGGTCTCAGAAAGATGGGGTCAGAAATGGTGGATATATAGCAACAGAGGGAGTATGCTGGGTAAATGACAAGGGAGGGATTTGGGTCTTATACACTTTAGGGGCAGCAATGGTGAGTATGTAGCAAGAGAAATACTTTGGATGGGCATACGACAATGGAGAGATTAGGGTCTCACAAAGCTGGTGGCAAAATGATGGGTATATGCCCAGAGAGGAGTTTGGGTAGCTGTATGACCAGGGGGTGTTTGGGTCTCTTAAGGTTTGGGGCAGAAATAATTGGTATATTTCATGAAACAGAGTTTGGGTGGGTATATGTCAAGAGAGGGGGTTTGGTTGGGCTTATAAACATGGATATATTTGGGTCTGACATGTTTGGGGGAAGAAATGGTGGTTACATCACAAGACAGGACATTGTGTGGTTACATGAAAATAGAAGAATTTTCAGTGGGCATATGGCAAGAGAAGAATTTGGGTCACAGCAGGATGGGGGCAGACATGGTGGATATATGGCTAGCGAGGGAGTTTGGGTGAGTACATGACATGGGGCAGATTGGGCCATCACAACGTTTGGGGGAAGAAATGGTGGAAACATTATAAGAGAGAGTATTAGGTTTGGTGTATGGCTAAGGAGGAATGAGTGTCTTGGAAGGATGGGTCCAGAAATAGTGGGTACATGGCGAGAGAGGGAGTTCACTTGGTTGAAAGAAAGGGAGAGATTTGTGTCTGATAAGGTTTTAGGGAAGAAATATTGGCTATATGGCAAGAGAGGTAGTGTGGATAGGCAGATGACAAAGGAGAGATGTGGTCTCATAAGGATGAAGGCAGCAACAGTGGGGAGAGAGAGAGAGAGAGAGAGAGAGAGAGAGAGAGAGAGAGATTGGGTTGGTATATGATATGGGAGAGATTATGGTTTTTCAAAGTTTGATGGCAGATAAACAATTTTCATGAATTTACGATAAAGATGGATTTGATTGCGTGTATTGTATGAACCACACCTTGAACTCAAATTTCAAGTTGAGGCCTAGAAAATTGATTTAGGTGGGTATATGACACAGAAGACTCTTTGGTGTTGAAGATGGAAAATCTGACATTTTGTATACTATAGGGATAGAGGCCAGAAAAGGAATATGGTTTGATATATAAAAAGAAGAAAATTTGGGTTAGCATATGACAATGAAGGGACTTTGGTTCCCACAGATTTGAGGGTCATACCACACATGCACTGTAAGACTCATAGAGGTAATTATGGAGCATTGAATCCAAATTGCTACATTTATCTAATCTCATAGATACGGATGAAGAAGACTGTGCTCCACCATCCATGTATTTTGCAAGATCCGGGCAAAACTTCACAGTATGAATGTCTCAACCTATCTGAGGTGAAGTGTGTGAGTGACAGTTATCCCCACAAATAGCTGTTATGTTTCCTGTTTGGCAACTTTTTTTGAATGTTGGTTTTATACCTCACCATCCAATGTAAGTAAGGAAATCTCCCCAGGAGCAATAATCACCCAGCAAACTCAAATCTACTGATCACATCTCAGTGAAAGGAATGGTAATTTGAAGTGACAGGTTTACCCTTGGTTATCCTTTATAAAAAATTTGTGTTTTAATAGGGCTTTTAGAATGGGCTGCTTACATAACAGGCCTAGCAGAAATGAGGATATACTAATGAGACAATTGTGTAGCTTGATCTATCAGAACAGTCAAATCATTGACGTCAACGTAATGAGTATTTCTACAGAAATCTCATGCCATGTAAAGCAATGTTCTCTACCCAAAGGAAAACCTTGTCTCCTTAAAGAGATTTCACACAATTCCTACTATCAAACCACCTTGCCAGATAAGACTAACAATTAGACAATGATGGGTGAGCTAAGGGGGGGTAGATGCCCCCTCTGACCACAACTGTTTATATGTCAATACCCTGTCCCTCTAGCTAAACTCTAATCTCAGTTCAGGACTTCAAGATGCAAGAGACTTGAAAGGGTCTCTGGATCTCTTTATCACTAGTTAATTGGATGCTTGCCTATAATTTTAGGAAATTAATTCATGATCATCATGTCAGGATTCAGGCAAACATGGCACTGGTCCTGTTGTTGAGTCCATACCAACTGATTCATCAGTAGTAGGTAGAGAGAGAGAGAGACGAGGCCTGATGTGGGAATGTAAACCTCAAAACCCACCCTCAGTGACATATATTTTCCACAGAGGATATATCCATTCCAGCATGGTCACACCTCCTAATTTAACAAACAGTTGCACTTCTTGGTAACTAAGTAAGTATTCAAGTACATGAGAGCCTGTTTTTCATTCCCTTTCATTAACTGTCACATTTCTCTAGAAGCAACCAACTGTCAGTAGTTTGTCAGTTAGAGGTACAGACTTCTGAGCCATCCCCCATAGTCAAAGATGCACTGTAGGAGGGCTCGAGAGTCTAACTGGCAAGCTCCTGACAGTTGGTGGCTTCTAGAGAAGTGTGAGAGTTAATGTGGATGGAAACCATACTGGCATATATTTGAGTGCTTAGTCACCAAGCATACTGGAATATGACCTAGCCTCATCTTACACAGGCCTTTGCATGCAATCACGACGGCTCTGTATTTGTGAGAGCAATGACTCTGTCATGTCTTGAGATCACAATTTCACTCTTGGCATCTGCAGCCTCAGACTCATAATATCTTTTGAAATGCTCCCTGCAATGGTACCTGAGTCTTGAAGAGAGGGCTACAAATATCCCATTGCACATACTCTCATTTTTTTTTCCAGGATGACCAGTTTTGAATGTCTTTTTTAAACATAATCTACTGCACCAAGGTCTCTGAGGAGGTCTGAGAACTGCACTAATCTGTAGTTATCGAGGTATGAATGTAGAGTGAAGCTTGATACTTCATTCATTTAACAAAATAATAGTGTGAGGTTCAATACTGGGGCCTTGGATCTCCATAACCATATGTTCTCGACAAAGCAGCAGGCATGTGTGGCTTTCTTTAGAGTAGACCTTAAATTCACTCTTAAGGAGCTGATTATTCCCAGAAAGTTTGTACCACTATTGCATTCATGGACATATCTTTCTAGGTTGTTCATTAATATAGTATGCAATATTCTTAGTTTGGTACGATGACTGATGATCCTCCAGGAGCACACCATGTAGGCTAGAGCAAAGGATGAAATACTGGGACTAAACTGGGAACTAGGATTTAGGACTTTGTTGAAGTTAGAGATCATTACTGCAAGGCAAAGATTTCAGGCTACTATGGTGGCACTGCCTAAGGCTCATGATTTACACGCTACAGGATATGAAAACAGAAATATTGGGATGTATGTGGAATATCCAATAGACTAGGCCCTGGAAGAGAACACAGAAAGTTTGTGTATAGAGAGGGGTAGTATAGTCAACATCTAGTCCTGTGCCTGTGGATAGGGCAAGTACTAGTGGCACTCTAATTGTTCCTTATAGCACTGAAATTGGGGGTGTATGAGATTTGGGACCATGATGAAGCCTGAAGGCCTCTGCTCTGAAGTATAAGTTGTTTGTCTAGGATGGGCTACTGGTATAGATTCAGCAGGATGTGCAAAAACATTTATGATGAGTATGTTAGGGATAATTAACAGGCCTGACTCTGGAGAGGTCATGGGGAATCTGAGTACAGATTTGGGTTGTATAGGCAGCACACAGTGTTCTGTGGCTAAGTCTTGTAACAGGAACTTCATGCAGGAACCAAGATCTTACCTATAGCAAAGATGAACATGGTAGTACTAGTCTGAAGCAAAGGATTTCGGACATTGACAAAAGTTAGAAGTCACTACAAGGATGGGTGGTGGTGGTGCATGACTTTAATCATAGCACTTGGGAGGCAGAGGCAGGAGGATCTCTGTGAGTGTGAAGCCAACCTGGTCTACAGAGCTAGTGCAAAAATAGACTTCAAAGTTACGTAGAGAAGCCTTCTCTCGAATTAAAAATAGATAGATAGATAGACAGATAGGTAGATATAAGTAAGTCATTGCGAGGGAGAACAAGCACTATTCTAGGGATGCCACTAGATGGTCTGGACTCCACTAGTTTGGGAAAACAATTATCTTTGCAGAAGGGTGCATACCTCTATCGACTTTATAGGAGGATATGGACAGGCTGGGCATGTGTGCAAGAACATTTCGTGCAGAGGGAGCCTAGCTGTTCACTAAAGCATAGTAGAAGTTGTAGGGCCTAAGCTTGTCTGCACACATTCAATCCTGTAGATGCCTAAAGCTCACAAATGGAAGGCAAGTGTGTTTCTAGTAGGTCAGGCTGCATGTGGAAAAACAAGTATTCATGTTTGTGTTGGTTATTACTCACTAGGCTAAACCCTGGAGGCCGAGCATGTGGGATGTCTAGGGACAAAGATAGGTGGCTTAATCATTTAAATGTCACTTGTGATTGAATGAAGGTAGAATGTTTCAAGTTGAGAGTATGGAAGTTGGATATTGCACAAAGGAATAGGCTAGGACAAGGTCAGTTGGAGGAACCAGATTCTGCAGAAGCCTAGAGCCATCTAGTACAAGGAAA
>NW_024544451.1:0-29208 GCF_018167655.1 Microtus oregoni | reverse complement strand
AACTAGAAATCTTTACTGGTGTAGTACCATGAAATTTCAAAGCTTTTTAAGAAGATTATCTTTCTGAAACTTAATGTATAGTGAAAAAGTAAAGGTTTTCCAAGACTGGGATTTGTAGCCAGAATTGACAGTCTGAAAAGTACATGAATTCACTTATAAAAGTTTGATTTTTAAACTCATATGTCCAAATTTTAGAAAGACAATGCTGATTGTTTTTCTTTCATATAGAAGATGCAATCATGGGAAAGTGAATTACGGGTTGTGAAAAATATTCCAGCCTCTAGGAGACTAAGGCTTTTGACTGAATGTGGGATAAAATTGATGATCTGAACTTTAACTCAGACACTTGAAACATATGATGACCTGACATTTCTCTGAAGTAAGCTGAAGACACAGAACACACATAAGCCTCCATAAGTGACTTCAGCAGTACCTCTTCCTCATTTAGAGGAAAGTCTGTTATTGAATACTCTCTCGCCACAGAAGAGTGCCTTGGGAAAATGGTTTATCCTAACACATTCTGAAAATTTTCCTAAAGGCTATTTATTCTGCATCAATATTTGGATGGAGGTGGTTTCAAATGCAAACATGCAAGATGTTCCAAGAGCTTAGCATCTTTTTTTGTGTTAACGTTTCTCATAAATAATTTTATTTTGGGCATATAGGTTCTGCTACATATGTAATAAATGTGACTCTTTTTAATATCAGAGTTACCCTTAGGGCAGTAAGTACATTTATTTCAAAGAAATATAAAAATAAAATGAATAGAATACATCAGGTACCTCTCAGATCATTACAAATGAGTCATCAAGCCTTTCTAAATTTCCTTGGGTTATATGAATAATGCCTTGAGATAGACTGCAACTCACTAAACTGTCTTTCTGAGGACTGGGGGTGGGAAAGGTTTTAGAAAGGGGAAACCCCTGGGAAGAATTGTTCTAGTAACTGTCACGTAATTCATCTCAACAGAAGAGAAGCTGATTTTCAATCAGTCTAAGGTAATAGAAGATGTCAGAATTCTAGAGATTATTTTGTCGTCAGTAGTCCACTTACCCTGCTTGAGAACACCCTAGGAATAACAAATGAATCATAAGGTAGAATCACATACAAGCACATTTATTTTCTTCAAATATTGATATTTTCCCCTTTGAGTTATATGTCTAGAGAAATTTGTTCTGTAAAGTAATCCATTAGGGTCAGAGACACGAATGTGTCAAATATGAAGTTTGATGGCCTTCTAAGATTTTAGTATGTCCTGGACTGGAAAACTTTTGATTATCCATCTGTGTTCCACCTGAAAAGAAGATGGGGTATAGTCTAAAAGCTGCAGATTAGTGGAAATGCTTGTAGCCGTTTTACCTCATTGCCTGTCAGCTAAATCTTGCTGACAATATAGGAATTCTTCACTACTGAAGGAACGAGCCTCCCTGGACTGATAATTTTCTCAGTTTATGGTGTGTGTGATGTTTTTGTAAAGTGGGAAATAGTTGAGAGTGTGAGTGTGATGATCCTAGAAGGTAAATTTAGGCGATTCAACCAACCGAATACCACCTGAAAATTGGATAGAATTTAACGGACAAAAGCAAACTCAATTGTATGCTCACTTCTCTTGTATTCCCAGGATTTAGCTTATAGTGTATGGCTAATAAGAGACTATATAAATGATTATTAAATGTATGAATAAATGAAAGTGGGCACAAATGAATATTTTCCTGGGATTTTGATGGACATCTGGGTTCTTTTATCATAATCATAGATGTCTTTAGTCATTATCATTCCTAATACATGATAGCTTTATTTATTTTCTTAAATGTTTGATCCTATAAAACTGGGATAAGTAATTACAATAAAGAGAAAATACAATGGATGTATGAAGAATGATTCATTTTTTAATAAATTATTTTATTACTTTAAATAATACCAATCCAAATTCCCATTCCCTCCCCTCCTCCCTCTCCCTCCACAGACCATCCCCCCACCCCTCCAACCCTAAGAAAGTAGTACCATGAACCCTGCCCTGTGGAAAGTCCAAGGCCCTCCCTACTATGTCTAGGTTTAGCAAGGTTTACATCCAAAGAAAATAGGATCCCATGAAGCTGGTATATGCAAGTAGAGACACATCCCAGTGTCACTATCAGTGGCCCCTCAGTCTTCCCCAGCTGTCAACCCCATTCAGAAGGGCTTAGTTGTTTCCATGGTCGTTCATTCCCAGTCCAGTTGGAGTTGGTGAGCTGACATTAGCTTAAGCAAACTGTCTCAGTGGATGACCCCCTCATGGTCCTGAATTCCTTGCTCATACTCTCACTTCCTCCACTCTTCAACTGGATCTTTGGAAGGAGCTCAGTCTAGTGTTCCTATATGGGTCATTGCCTCTGTTCCCGTCTGTTGTTGGACGAAGGTTCTATAGTGATATTTAAGGTAAGGTCAGTTCAGACACCCTCTCTATTTTTTAGGGTCTCAGCTGGGTTCATCCCTGTGGGTTCTTGGGCATTTTTCTTTTTTAAAATTTATTTTTCCATTCAAAAATTTCCACTTCCTCCCCTCCTCTCATTCCTCTCCCACCTCCCCACTCACCCTCCTCCCTCCCCTCCAGTCTTAAGAGAGGGCAGGGTACCCTGCCCTGTGGGAAGTTCAAGGCCCTCTCCCCTCCATCCAGGCCTAGGTAGGTGTGCATCCAAACAGGCTAGGGCCCTTGGGCATTTTTCTAGAGGTAGGCTTTTGCTAACTCCATAATGGCTCCCTCAATCAGAAAACTGGGAATCAACCTACCTCAGGTTTCACTCTTGGGAATATATCCAAAATATGCTCAATCATACTACAAGAGTATTTGTTCAACTATGTCCATAGCAGCATTATTTGTAATAGCCAGAAATAACCTAGATGCTCCTCAATGGAAGAATGGATAAAGAAAGTGTGGCACATCTACACATTAGAATACTACTTAGCAATAAAAATTAAAGACATGCAAATGGACAAAATTAAACATCATCCCGAGTAAGGTAATCCAGACTCAAAAGAGCAAATATGGTATGTACTCACCCATAAGTGAATACTAATCATAAACAAAGGCCAACGAACCTATAGTTCAGGGTCCTAGAGAAACTAAGTAATAAGGTGAACCCAAAGAAAAACATATACAGACCCACCTGGAAATTGGAATCAGACAAAAATTTGCGAGCAGGGGAGCAGGGGGGCAGGGGGTAGAGGGAGGAGAAGGGGAGTTGAGGAGAATTTGAGGGAATGGGATGGTCGAAATGGGGGAAGGAGAGATATGAGAGCAAGGAGAGAGATATCTTGATTGAGGGAATGATTCATATGCCTGAATTTCTTCGGTGAAGGAAACCTTCACCAACAGCTCCATCAAGCAATAGAACTTGGCAGCTTCAGACACGTGGTGCTTCTAACTTCAGAGCCAAGGATATAAGAAAGGGTTTTTGGAATCTCCCCTTGTGTCAAAGGAAAGCCACTGAGGCCAGATGTATATCTGAGATGTCACTACATAGAGGTCTGGACAGGCCATTGCCTGGAACTATGAAGGTGATAAGTGGATTGTCTTGGAAACTCAAAGATGTTGGAGGTGGCAGAGTCATGGGATACTTGCCAAGGAAAGCTGCAGACCAGGTGTGAATCAGTCCAAGAGAAAGAACTATATTGCAGTCAGCAAAGGTGAAAGGACTTGGAAATCTGAAGAGCTATTTGCTATCAGATGGAGATGCAGAATTTAGAGTTTGTAGTGCTAGTTGTTCTTACTTTGGTGCAGTATTTCCTCACTGTGTACCCTTTCCTGCATTGTGAGATGGTGACATAAGTTCTGTACCATTGCATGTGGGAAGTATGTGACATTCTTTTTGATTCTTATTTTATGGGGGATTACACTTAACAGATTGCCATATATCCCAGAAGAGCCTCTGGACTGGAAAACAGTGTTGAGATGGTTACAAACTATAGGGACTTTTGAAGCGGACTGAATGCATCTTTGAATTATGATATGGCTACACGCCTATGAACATGAGGAATACAATGTTGTAGTTTGAAAGAGAATAGCCCCCATAGGCTCAGATATCTGAACGCTTGGTCATTAGTCAGTGGTGCTACTAGACAGGGATTAAAGGTGTGGCCTTATTGGAGTAGGTGAGGCATTGCTGGAAGAAGTGTGCTATTGTGGGTACAATTTGAAGTTTCAAAATCCTATGCCAGGCTCATCCTCTCTGCCAGCAAATCACGATGTAGCTCTCAGCTACTGTTCCAACACATGTGTGTTACTATGCTCCCTGCCATGATGGTAACGGACTAAGCCTCTGAAATGGTAAGCAAGTCACCACTTAAATGATTTCTTTTATAAGCGTCCCTTCATAGCAATAGAACAATGCTTAAAACATACTTTCATAGTTTACTTAATGTGGCTTTTGCAATAGAAACATGTCTGAAAGTATTATTTATATATATGCACAAAAATACACTAAAGTCCAATTATTACTACATTTTTAGATGAGTGTATCCATCCTGTTTAGCTCTTAAATTCCAGTAAGTATGGTAATAGGCCAGAGACATAGGATTTACTTTCATAAATAGCAGATAAATTGTACCATGTAATGTCTCAAATTCATTACCCTAAAATTTAGAGATGTTAGTTTGCCCTCTTCATCTTCCTGGGAAAGATTGCTTTTTCGTTTGTTTTGGTTTTCAAGACAGGTTTCTCTGTGTATCCTGGCTGTCCTGGCTACACAGAGAAACCTTGCAGACTGGGTTGGCCTTGAATTCACAAAGGTCCACCTGCCTCTGCCTCTCTCATGCTGGGAATGAAAGCATGGGTTACCAATGCACAGCAAGATTGCTTTTTTTTTTTCATTTCCTCTACCTGGATCTTCTGTAGCCTTCATATTCCTCTTAGCTTGGAATCCTCTTTATAGGACCAGGATTATATTGATTTTCTAGTTGTACAGGGTACTTAAAAATGCTATAGTAATATATGAAAAATGCATGGCTTTTACTTGTGAAAAGATTAATAACAATTGCTTTTATCTTTTGACAAATAAGTTTTGACAAATTAGTAATAGACTAGTTTTTAATTCAATATCTAAATAACACTAAATTGGATCGTCATTATTTTAATGCTGAAGTAAACATTCCTGGGCAACTCAACCAATTTTTTTTTAAAGTTATGACTCCATGAATAAGTAAATGCAGAGTGTGAATGAAAACAACTTTAAATTATGCTATGCAGACAACTTTAAAAGAATTTTAGAAGAAAAGGAGAAGATAATGAACGAGCAGAATTTAATTTTGAGGGTTTTTATTTCAATTCTGCATTGGGCTGGAGGCCAGATTCCTAATTACTTCTGTATATACAGTATAAAAATTGCTTAAGGGATGCTGGATGAATTTTCCAAAAGACAATTAAAGATTCTCAGTTGAATAAAATAATTTTTTTCCTGATAAATTTTGTGAGTGTGGTGGTTTCCCTGAATGGGTGACATTCTGGACAATCTATTGAGAGGTGCAGTTCATGACAAAAGTAAATGTGCTTTTTGAAGATACTGGGATTAACTTATTTAATTATTTGTTCAATTAGCTACATTTGCAAGATTTATAAACCTTAAATGTTAATCTTAAAGCCTTCCCTTTCTGCATATTTTAATGGCTCTGGTGTTCCTGTGGCTTTGCTGAACTCCTCAGCTATTGCGACTTCATAAGAGCCTTTAAAATGCACAGTTGCCCAGGTCCTGCCTGAGAAGATTCTGATTTAATTGGTTCAAGAAGCATTCTGATCATTGAGATGTTTAAAAGCTCCCCAGGTAATTATAATGTCAAGGTAAGGTTGCAAACCACTGGATTTGGGGGAAAAATACCAGCTCCTATAGAAGAGTCAGTAAATTCAAATTAAATCAGAGTGAAGCAAAGGCAAAAAGGAGAGAAAAGTCCATGAAGCATGCACTTTAAAAGCATGTATTGTCAGTAACACATCACTGAGCAAGACTGCTAAACTCACTAACCTGTTTTTGTTACAATGTTCCTGGTGCAAAAAAAATGAATTATATTGTAATAAGAACAGAAATCCATTTTACAAATTTTGAGATTTTTAATAAGTAGATATTATATAATCATATGATTCTCTGAGAGCATAAGAAACTATTGATTTATATTAGATTGGCCAGCTGTAAGTCAGCAGCAGGTTTTTTTTTTCATTTCTTTGTCATTTTCTTTTTGAAAATGCGTTATTTCGACTTCTTTTTTTTTATTGCGAAAAGAAGAAAAAAAAACATAAACAAAAAACAAGTTTCCACCTCCTCCCAGCCTCCCATTTCCCTTCCCCTCCTCCCACCCTTCTCCCCCTCCTCCCACCCTTCTCCCCCTCCCCCCACTCCTCTCCCCCTCCCTCTCCAGTCCACAGAGCAGTCCTGGTTCCCTGCCCTGTGTTAAGTCCTAGGTCCTCCCCCCTCCGTCCATATCTAGGAAGGTGAGCATCCAAACTGGCTAGGCTCCCACAAAGCCAGCACATTAAGTAGGATCAAAACCCCCTGCCATTGTCCTTGGTGTCTCATCAGCCCTCGTTCGCCATGTTCAGAGAGTCCGGTTTTATCCCATGCTTTTTCGGTCACAGTCCAGCTGGCCTTGGTGAGCTCCCCGTAGATCAGCTCCACTGTCTCAGTGGGTGGATGCACGCCTCGTGGTCCCGAATTCTTTGCTCATGTTCTCCCTCCTTCTGCTCCTCCTTGGGACCTTGGGAGCTCAGTCCAGTGCTCCTGTGTGGGTCTCTGTCTCTATCTCTATCCATCGCCAGATGAAGATTCTATGATGACATGCAAGATATTCGTCAGTATTGCTCTAGGATAGGGTCATTTCAGGTTCCCAATCCTCAGCTGCCCAAGGAACTAACTGGGAACCTCATCTTGGGCACTAGGGAGCCCCTCTAGGGTCAAGTCTCTTGCCCACCCTAAAGTGGCTCCCTTTACTAAGAATTGTGGTTCCGTGCTCCCCTATCCACCTTTCCTTTATCCCAATTCTCATGTTTCCCAGGTCCCCCCTCCTTCCCTTCTATTAGTGGTTTTAATTCAGTTTCTTTCTCTTTCATTTTTTACTTTAACTGATTATTTGTGGATTTTCACATCATGCATTTTGTTACCACTTACCTCCAAGTCCCCTCACATCTGCCTTCTGCCCTTGCACCCTCCCCCTAAAACAAAACCAAATTTAAAAGAAAAACCAAAACAAAACAAAGAAGCAAAACAAAAACCAAAAGAACAATTTTGTGGAAGATGCAATGTAGCCTGTTGAAACTCACAGTTGACCCTTTAGTCCAATCATCTTTAACTGCAAATGGTCATTGCCAGGAGTAATTGGTCTGACTCCAGGCTTCTGCTTTCTGCTACACAACAGATAATGGTATTTCACTTCCGCTCCTCTGGGATATTCTGTTATCCCATGTCATGGAGAGCCTGCTGTTTTGGATCTGTAGGTAACTCTCCTTCACATGTTCCAGCAGTTCATAGGTTCAGGGGATGCCAGGATGGACCAACTCATAGCCCTGGTTCTGGCCCTGGCTGGTAATTAGGTTGGTCAGCTCACTAGCTTTCTCTCCTAGTCAGTTACTACCAGGATGAGCTCTCCAGCACTGCCTTGATTAGCTCACCCAATACAGCCTACATCAAGGAGCTGGGCCAGTTCTCTTGTTCTCGGGCCCTCATATCCAGGTCCCCCCGACTCACATTGCCAGGAACAGATCGACTGTTTAGCCCAGGCAGGGTTCAGGACCCTCTCTCCTGATTACTGCAGGGAGAATATGAGAGGGACAGGGGCAGGGCGGGACGGGACGAGCAGAGTCTGCTGTCCTGCTCTCAAATCCTCAGGCCTGGCTCACCTGTGGACCTGACAACTAGTTCAGCTCTACTGAACTGCATCTAGTGTAGGGCAGGGCTAGTTCTCACCCTTTTGACCTCTGGGCCAGCTCTCTTGCTTGCCACAGGTAGCAAGTGATAGAGGGGGAGGGTGTCTTTCCCTTGCCCATGCCACCAAATGGCAGATTAAGGGGACAGTTAAACTCTGTTGTTCTCACACCCTCAGGGCTGGCTCCCTGGCATCACAGACAACAGGGTCAGTTCTATTGTGCTGCCCAGGCAGGAAGCAAAGTTTGCTTTCTCATGCACTGCAGCCAGTGAAGGTCAGGGCCCAGATCTCCTACTCTTGTGACCCCAGGGTCAGCTCCTTCACCCACTGAAGGTGGTAATAGATGGGGGACATTTTTCCTTTACCAATGCCACCACATGGCAGACAAGAGGGACAGGGTCAGCTCTCCTGCTCTCATGCCCTCAGGGTCCACTCACCTGTGTCCTAGACCACAGGATCAGCTCTAATGTGCCTGCCTGGTAACATGCATGCCTATGGAGAGGGGGCAAACTCTCTCCTGAGGGGTTGGGCCAGCTCCCTGTTGCAATATCCAGTGAGGAACAGGACCAGCCATTCCAGGCCAGTGATTGGCTCAACACAGCATGGTTCCAATGATCCCTGTGCTAACACTGGTCATGGACATCCACACAGACGTGGACCCAGACATGGTCCTCAGCAGCAGCTCAGGTCCAGATGCCACCATGGCCCCAGTAGCAGCTCTGGCAGCAGCATGTCCCCCAGGGAATCAGCATAGTCCCAGGTGGCTAGCCAGAACCCTGGCATCCTCAGAGCCCTTGGTGGCAACCGGAGTCACGGACAGGACCACAGACCAAGACATGACTCTAGGTAGCAGTCATGTCCTGGACATCCCCATGGCTTGAGGTGGCAATACCAACAACACAGATCAGCATGGCCTTGGGTGCCCCATGGTCTGTGAATACAGACATGGTCAGAGGTAGATGAACAGACCGTGGTCCTCCAAATTGGCCCTGGGTGTTGACAACAACTCAGATCAGTACTGCTGTAGGGCAACATTGATTCTAGTTTTTGGTTATATGTATATATATGTTATTTCTTAAACAAAAAGAGTCTATCAAAAAATTAATGATTTCAGAAAGCAAATTTTAAATATCTGGGAAAACAAAGCTGCAATAAAAGAAGATTCATGGTTTTTTACTAGACATAAGGAAAACTAGGAGAACAGATACTTAGCTTCATGATATATTTTTTAAAGAGTAAGAGAAATACCATTAAGAATATTAGACAGATGCTACGTGTGGTGGTGAAAGCCTTTAATCCCAGCACTTGAGAGAGACAGAGGCAAGCAGATATCTGTGTATTGGAGGGCAGCCTGGTCTATATAGTGAGTTCCAGAACAGCCAGGGCTGTTATGAAGAGAAATTCTGTCTTACAAAACAAAAGCAAAAAGAAAGAAAGAAAAAAGTATTAGCTAAGTTCTTTCAAATATCAAATTATGAATTGTTTCTAAAATTTCGAAACCACAAACATAGATTCAGAGCTTCTACATTGGTATTCAAAAGCCCATATATATCTTATTATGATACTAAATATCTCATAAACAAAAATAATGACTAATAATAAGAATGTACATGTCTAAGCGCTATGATAAATTAAACCAACAAGAGGCCACTAAATCTTCATGCTGAAATTAGATTTGTCTTATGAAAATAGTCAACTGTCTAAAGTCTTATCTCCAAGGTGGAGTAGAGACATCAAGAGATACCAAACCAAAAGTAAAAGTTCTCTGCAGCAAAAAAAATAATAGTCATAATAATCTATCCCATGCATGTAAGGAGGGGTCATAAAATATTAAAGTAATAAAATATAAAATATTTCTATATTATGAAAAATATTGGTGAAATTAAAAGAACTCATTCACAATTTAGAAGGTTGAAATTTCATTTAAGGTGGAAGAGAAGAGAAGTTAAAAATATGGCAAATAGTCTATTTAAACCTAAAAAGAAGTCTATTAACATCAGAAAAAAAAGTAGAGTGCTCAAACATAGTACTCTTAAAAATGCCATCCTTTGTAGTCCAAATGCAAAAATATGCCAAATATTATAAAAAGTCTTACAGAATGCATGTCCAAAACCAATACTATTATCCAATTGATATTAAGAAAGATCACCTGTGACAACAATATAACTTATTCTTGCAAACCTCATATTAAAAGTGACAGAAATAATGATACTAATAAAATGTAACCACTGCTCCAGCCTATCACTCTTTAAGTACCTGGTTAGAAAGCAAAGCTCTCATTATCCAGAGATGTTCAAAATCAGAAATTTCTGTGAACTAACTTAGCAGGAAAGTCAATGAATAAACAAAAAAGATATTTAAGTATATTTTTAGATACCTAAATTTTGGAAGGAAATTTTACTTGGGTATGTATGTTCTTCTATAACCTATGGTATAATCAAACATAAAAATTAACTAGAGGGCATATAGTTGTGAGAGATATTAATCTGAAGTTAACCTGATAGCAGTATAGATGGTAGTGTTTAAGAAATATTGAATAACTTGTCCTTTCTCCTTGTATAGTTATGACAGGCAGACTTATGGTCTTTTGTCCATTAGATTCTAAATGTGCAATGCTTCTACCCAGATAATACACATTTCCTTTTTTTTTTCCTGAGGAGAATGAGCTATTATAGCTGTGCATTTTTATGCTATAGGATAAACAATAGTAAACTCTCTTGGCAATGGTTTGTTTCAAGCTGTAAAATGTTTACATTCTTAGTTCTTTGCTGTTCATTATTACTGTTACAGAGCCAGGGAGCCATACTGAGCCAGAAGAATTTTTGGAGGACATTTAAAATACACATGTTCTATTCTGAGACATGGAACCCTTATTGAAGTTAGAGTAAACTCTCTAAGGATAAACAACAAATAACCCTTTGTCAATGTAACTTATATCACAATCAGACAGATCTGTGGAAGGGGAGAGTATACCAAAGTAGAACTTAAAAGCAGTATCTGAAATGAGAGAGTTAAGTTGCATTTTGAAAAAAATAGTTTTGATAATTATATTAAAAAGTAAAAATCCAACTTCACATAACACAAGATATTAAAATTTAGCTTTATATAATGTTCCAGTGTAAGCAATTTCAAAAAACTCAAAGAGTAATATTAATGCTATTTCTTTTATTATTATTATTATTATTATTATTTTATTACTTTAAAAAATACCAATCCAAATTCCCACTTCCTCCTTTCCTCTTACTTCCCTCCCACTCCCTCCACACAACCTTTCGCTAATCCCCCTCCAATTTTAAGAGAGGGCAAGGCACCCTGCTCTGTGGGAAGTCCAAGGCCCTCCCCACTACATCCAGGTTGATCAAGTTATATATCCAAAGAGAATAGGATCCCAAAAGGCCAGTACATGCAGTAGAGACAAATCCCAGTGCCATTGTCATTGGTCCCTCAGTCTGCCCCAACTGTCAGTTACATTCAGAGGGAGTAGTTTGATTCCATGCTTGTTGATTCCCAGTCCAGTTGGAGTTGGTGAGCTTTCATTATCTCAGGCACACTGTCTCAGTGAGTGAACCCCTCATGGCCTTGACTTCCTTGCTCATACTCTCCTTCCTTTCACTCTTCAACTGGACCTTAGTAGCTCAGTCCAGTGCTCCGATGTGGGTCTCTGTCTCTGTTTCCGTCTGTTTTAGATGAAGGTTCTATGGTGATATTTAAGATAATAATCAGTCTGACTACAGGGTAAGGCCTGTTCAGGCTCCTTCTCTATTGCTTAAGGTGTTAGCTGGGGTCATCCTTGTGGATTCCTGAAAATTTTTCTAGAGCCAGGTTTCTTGCTAACCCCAAAATGGCTCCCTCAATCAAGACATCTCTTTCCTTGCTCTTATATCTGTCCTTTCTATTAATGCTATTTCTACAATGCACGTGATGGCAAAGGCCTTTGCCATGTCCAACAGAGAAAAATTATTAAGGTATCCCTCATGTGTATTTCCCCCATTGACTATTTTTTTTTTTTTTATTTTCAATGCAATTTTTTTGAAGTTTAGTGGAAAAGTAAAGCCATTTCAGTAAAATGCAATAATAAGTTTGTAAAGAAATGCCTTAACTGTACTCTAAGTCTCATGGAGAACACCTATAGAAAGAATAAAATTAAATCATGCTTTTTCTACAAAGTGTGAACAGTAGCTCCTAAACCTTTATGTGCAGAAATGGGGATTTTAATGGGTTTCCATGTATCTTAATTTCTCCTATCAACTTTCTTCTCCAAAATTCTATAAATTCTATTTTTAATTTTATGCGGACATATTTTTCTTTGTTCTCTAAATATAATTAGGTTTCTAATATTTTGTCAAAGATTATTTCTAAAATGTGAAAACATAAAGACCATGTATATTATTATAAAATTATAAGTATATTTTACTGTAGAACCAACTATGATGTTGGATTTACATTTAATTTCATATTTGTTCACCCACAAGGTACCTCTGCTACATTAAAGGAGAGTGTTCTGGTTTAATATTCAAATGCATTCTCTTTTCTTATGTTCCACTGATGTCTTAACTTCAAATAACAATATAAAAATTAATAAATTTCTTGAGTTTTCAGTCATTTCTTAAATCTCTTCCTAATGTAAAGATCTGTTTATACCCCCCCCCCATGTGAACACATAGCCCCTCCAAATGTAGTAGAAGGCAGTTCAATCTGACTGGTAGAAAAAATGAGAAACTTCTCTGCGAAGGATCAAACATCATTAATGTTTTTCTTTATTCATTTACTTTATATTTTATATAAACTTATATACCCTGTGCTTTACTTATATTCCCTTCATGAGAATCTTTTGATAGATTTGAGATTTTTGTTTTGCTTCGTTTGTTTTCTGGAGGTCTTTGGTACAGAAAAAAAGTAAGGGGAACAAGCAACTTGGAACACTAAATTCCAGTTGAAAGAAATATTGGAATGACAGAATGCAAAAGGAAAGCGAGAGTAAATTTAGATATCAAGTATATTGCTGCTACCGACACAGGTGAAAGGCCAATATAGTATAAATAGCTACTCAAAAATATTTCATTTATTTTAGCAAAATGCTTACATGTACATGGGAGAAACTAATAAAAGATCAATTTCACCATAGAAAAAGGCAAAGCTGAGATTTTATAGGATAAAGCAGATAGAGAGTGTTTGAAAAGGAAAGATATTTTAAATTTTTTCTTAAAGATATTGCTTAATCAAATGGCAGCAAGATGGGTGGTGTTGATGTCTAGTAACTGAAGAGAACCACAATTGGGGCAAAAAAAACCCCACAAACACTCACAATTATAAATGTACACAAAAGAAACTTTACAATTTGGCAGGGATAACTGTGGGTTCTTTCACTTAAAGAAAACATATGTGTGGCCAAGAAAATAAAAATTGAGATGGTCTTCTGGAATTCTAGTAAGGGCTTAGGAAAGCAGAAGCTAATTCTGAATCCTATGTTATCCATAGACAGATAAAATGCAGTAATTCGCTATTTAATTTTTATTTGCAGGGAAAAGGAGAGTAAAAGGAAGCTGGACATGCCATTGTCTAAGCAGAAGTGATAAATCCTATCCATCAAAAAAAAGTGAACAGAGAATATCTTAAGGGGAAAAGAGGGCTTTGTGACTAATGTTCTTAATTTCCTATCGACCTAGGCATGTGTAGCAAATAAGATATGACTCTTCAGTAGGCCGTGTCTTGGTTTTCAATTGATAGCTAAAGAACTCAGACACACTGAGAGTAGCTATTCAAATCATAATGCTTAGCTATTTTTGTAAATGAAAATGAGTTTTACCTTTCTACCATATGAAATTTGAATGACAATGATGATTGAGGTTGAAAACGAAGCAGAGAAATGTGTTTGAATTTTTTTTCAATAAAATACTCAAGTTAATATCTTAAGCCAGGCATGAGTGGCTTGACTTACCTTTGATGACCCTCGCTTCATATACATCTTGTGTTAGAATTCTCAGCATGTTCATAGTGGATTCTAAATGTCAAAGACCTTACAGCTACTATTATACACATTTTATAGCCAAACAAAGTAATCAAAGATAGAAATGTTTAGAAGGAAATGAACTGATAGTCCTGCCATCATCCTGGAAGTTTTTCCATTTTTCAAACTCAGAGAACAGGAATTGAACTGAACCTATTCTGTGATCATCTAGGTCTCAGAACTTGAACTCCATTTCTGAACTTGTAGAAGCCCTCAGCAAGTGCATCTTTCCACAGATCAATACCACTCTTGGTCTAGTAATGAGAATGTAACAAAGAAAGATGAGAGACTAGATTTGTTCTCTTCCTATTGACACTGAGTAGGCTATGCACTGTCTTGGCGAAGCTGCTGTCTCTCTCTCTCTCTCTTTTTTTTTTATCAGAAATAAAGCTTTGGTTCTCGTGGAAAGCATGTCTTTTCACAGTTGTCTATGTTATACACACTTTTGGCTTGTATGGAGTCTCTGGTGATTCCAATAGAGTTATGTGCTGAAATAGGAATGGATTACAAATATTGATATCTATATCTTCCATATATATATATATAGTATCGTATGTGTTGCTCCTTTACATGTCCCATTGCCTCATATGACTTTACATATGAAGCTCAAATTCAGCAATGAAACTACTTAAATTTTGCACAACTTGGATACTGTAGTATTGAAATGAGGATGTGATTTTTTTGAACTCAGAAAGTTGTGTGGTGGGACATGACTCATGCTGATAAAGCTGGTCTGTTGGACATGTCTAATTCTATATGTGAAATCTGATCAGTAAAAACAAAAGAAGAAAGAAAAGCTTTTCAGGTCTTAGGCCTAAATGCTTTAGAATCAATAGGAGTAAGAATACGTGCAGGGCGGTCCTCTCCCCTAGTTAATGTTTTAGCTTTGTCAATATATACAGCCGGAATGCAGGCAAAGAGTTTATATTCATCTATCTTCATTTAAAAATCACAGTATATGAAGGTTTTCTATTGGTTAGAAATTTTGTTCTTCAGAATAGCAAGTTATACCTACCTCTTCTACACGTGCCCCCCCCCCCAACACACACGTGTGCTTGTGAGAGAGATGTTTGACTTCCTCAGTGGATATTGAAATTATTTTTATCAAGTTATTTGGTGAATATATCATCAAAACAAGTGAAGAAAAATATTTATATCGGGTCAGAGTATTCCCCAACTCAGAAGCACGATGGCTAATAGATTATTATATTAAATTACCATAAGCTTATTATAGACATTATGATAGATATAAAAACCACCAATAACCACACCCCTTTCTCTGCTCTGTAATAACCATTTCATTTTTATTGCAATGTTTTAAGTGTTAACACTTAATATTTTTATAGGAGTAATATGATATTCTCTTATTTTGGTAAGATTCAATTTTGCAAAATCATCTATTACTATAAGAAGAAAATAATTACTTAAGCAAAAAAGTACCCTAGAAAGTATTTATTTCCTGGCCTATGATCTGCTTTGGAGCTACATTGTGATCATGAATGAAAATCAAAATAAATAAATAAATGAATAAATAAATAAATAGTCTACCAATTTTTGAAAGCTTTGAGTATTGCTTAAAAGAAAACCCTCCTTGCTGTTTTTTATTTTAATTGTCGTGTAATTGACTAATTCTACAGTAACTAGGGTTGGGAGTAACTAAAAACCCGCTATGTTCCTAATGATGTTCAATGAGGCACAGGAAATGAATAGATGGATATGGTCCAGTTGCTAGAAAATAGTTGTTTGTTATTGACTTGTCTGAGAGGAAATGAACACTTTCATTTTTCAGTGACAGAGTATAAAGTGTTCCTCACTAGGGCTGTTCTAAAAGCTCCATGCCCCTTTGAATTCTGATAAGGAGGCAGTAAAGGAAAGCATTCAAATAATCTCAACTAACACAGGTTATTTTACAAGCTGGGTGTTTTTTTATTCCTTTATATGTAAATTTTCCCCAGACTTCAAACCAAAGAATTTCTGCAATCTGTATCACATACAACATTATCAGCAAGGTGGCATTTAGCTTCCTTTAAATGTTAATTACTAGGGGGACTAGAAAAGTTGTGGACTTTGTAGGGATAGATCTCAGGGAGAGCAAATCAATAGTTCTCAAACTTGGCTGTGCTTTGGAACTTTGACAAATAGTCCCCCCTCCCCCGGGTCCTGTTTTCAGGAGTTCTGACTTAAGTGGCCTGTGGTCCCAGTATCTCAATTTAAAAGTCTGCTTAATGACTCTATTATGCATTCGTGGTTATGGTCACAGAAAAGGAAAGGAATTATGGAGATGCAGTAAAGCAAACAGTTCCATTTCTTTCCCTGTTTTTCATTTTAAATAACTATTATAATACCCCTATTCAAATTATAAAGACTTGAACTATACCTGTTTGCTACCAATGTCAATATGAAATCTACTGCTTCAGTGTTGGCCCTTGCCCCCCCACATAGTACAAAGATAAAGAGAGACTTCATGTTCAAGTATGTATTTATGATAATATAGAAAGTTGGCTGACTTCTTCCACCTACTAACAATCTGTCAATACATCCATCTGTCTATCCATCCATCTACCAACCATCTACTAGCTTGCTCAAGGTATCAGGACTCATGGAGAAATTTACTAACTCCTTGGTAGTATTATTAATAGATATCAATAGATTTATTTTACTAAAGAGGCAACAAGCAACATACTAGCTAACACGAAAGGCAAGTGTTTAATCTTAAACTATCTCCTTCTGTATTATCAGATCTCCTCTCCATTCTTTTCCACCTTGCTTTGTGTCTTAGCTTAGGAATTCCAATTGAGAGAGAAGGGAACAGGTGCTGAGAGGAAAAGAAATGATAGTATTTATTTCCTTCCTTTTTGTAAGACCCCACTGATTGCCACTGTCCCTTTGCAAAGACCACATTTTTTTCTTGCTCTCTCTGGTCTTTCTTTTGGTTTTCTAGTTTTGGTAAATGAACCTCCTTTCCCCTGATCCTTAGGGCTAAGTGAGCTCTGTATTTCTCATAATCTTCTCTGGATTTTCATAATGCTGACCACATCTCTGTTAATGATTTATTTAATAAACTGTACTTATATATTCCAGATAGGAAAATATATCCTTTCTTGGCAAGGAAAGTTGAAGTTAAATTGGTAGATCATGATTCTAAGCAAACTTAGCCAGGCAGAAAGACAGTATCACACTCAGATTTTGGAGTTTCTCTTTTTAAAGATAGGAAAGTAGAAGGGGGTGCTCTTTGAGATATCTGAAGCATAATAAAGGGATCATAAGGGTAACGGGAGGATGATTATAGAGGGTAATGGGAGGATGAATATGTATTAAAGTGTACTATCTACATGTTGTGATGATTAATATTGATTATCACCTCCACAGGGTCTAGAATTCCTAGGAGACAAGCCTCTGGGTATACCTGAGAGGCACCGTCAGTATTTGGTTGGCTTATGGGTATGCCTGTAAAAGATTATCTAGATTAGGTTCATCGAGAAAGGAAGACCCACCTTATCTTTGGGCAGTACTATTCTGTGTGCTGACATCCTGCGCTGAATAACAGAAAGTATGCTGAGTATCACCATTCATAGCTGTTTCCTGACTATGGATGCAACGTGATCAGTCATCATGAGTTTTTGCCACCAAGATATTCCTGGTATAACAGATTGTGACATCAGATTAGGAGCCCAAATAATATTTTTCTCTTTTTTCTTCCTTTTGCTACGTCATTTTATCTATATCCCAGAAACCAGAAAGGTAATTAATACATGTGTGACAATATCTCTTTATGAAATTCACTATTCTATACAATGAGTACATGATAACAAAATAGCTAATAATAGAAAACTGTGCTATGCTCATTGGTGATATGCGATTAAAGAATTCATATAAATGTGTGAAATCACCTGTAGTCCCTAGAGAGATCTTTTTCACAATCTTAAATAGACTGTATATGCTAAAAATTCGTAAATTTTTCAAGGACGTAATAAAGTGATTTAATCTTGCTACTTCCTCTTGATTACTATTACTACCTGCCTCCACACCCCACTGATTATTTATGTCTAATGATTCCTAAACTAGCAGTTCACTTATGATGGACAGGACGTATAAAGAAGTAGAGGAGATAGTGATCCATTCATTTTTATTTTAAATGAGGAATTTCAAAGGTGAAAAGTTAAAAGACCTAGCACAATTAACTCTGGTGATCTAGGAAGCAATGATATTGATTTTCCTTCGGTATGCTACATAGTTCTTTACTGTTTTAATGAGTATCTATAAATTTAAAGTTCATCAAAAACACATTATAAAACTAAATTAGGAAATTGATTTATTTGGAATCCTTCGTGCCAGGGTAAGGGGACCAAGTTTTTCAAGCTACAATGAATTTTCATTATCTGAGAGATAGGTACCTAATGTTGTTCACCCAAAAAAAGTGTCCCTCAACACCACTGCCACACTGCTCTAAGTACATACCCATGAATGCACACAGAACTCATATGCATGAACATGCTCTTGCATGGGAATCAGGCTCTGACTTCATCTTCATTTCTTGTTGGTCTGAGCAGTACCAATTTAACATTGGTTTGCCCTGGAAGCAAAGCATAGCTAATTGAGACTCAGAGACATTGTTTTCAGGAGGGGAGAAGTTCAAAATTCTGAGCTTCCTAGCCTTGCCACCCTGAGAGCTTTTGCAGAAGGTTAAGCTTTGTGTTCCTCTAAGGAACCTGGGCTCCTTATTGCTCTAGGCAGCTATGACCAGTCCCAGTGTGGACAGACTAATGCTTGTGTTTACAAAGATGATCTCACTCTTGAATCATCTCTTTGAGGTAAGCATGCGAAGTGGTGTGGTCTTTATGCAGATCTTGTCTAGGCTACAATAGTGGGTGGAACTCCCCGATCATGCCTAAAGACATTATTTAACAGCACACATTCTGATCCTCTGGCTCTTAAAATCTTTCCTTTCTTTCTTGAATGACTTCCCTGAGCCTTAAGATATATAGGGGTTGTGTTGTAGTTAGGCTAAATGGAGTTGGACACAATAGGGTCACTTATCCTTTACATTTTGACCAGGTTTGAGTCTCTGTGGTAACTTCTCCATCTGCTACAAAAAGAAGTTTCCTTGATGAGGTCTCTGAACTATAGTTAAATGTTGTATTGACTTAGATTTTGAAAATGGCAGTACTAGATTGTTCTCTAGGATCCATGTTCTGTCAAACCATTGGTAGTTGGCTATATTTACAGTACCATGCATGAATTCTTCCCTATTGAATGTAGCTTAATATATATATATATATGTATATGCCACATTTACACAATTAGGAATGCATTATTAGGCTAGCAACTGTTGTGATTCACAAGCTTTACACTACTTTTCTCCCTTAGTACCTTGCCCAGTTTCTTCTGATACTATGAGAGTTTGCCCTCAAGAGGCGGCTTCTAAGCAGTACCTGCTAGAGTCCTCCAAGTTCTGTGTCTCTATCTACATGTCTTCAGCAACAGTGTCTTATCTTTAAGTTATGTGAGACCAACAAGAACAAAAGCAATAGTTTATATTGCTGAGAGGGTTTCTAATCTACAACTCAAAAGGTTTACCTTGCTTAGCGTTGGAGTTATTGTTAGTCTCTGGTTCCTGGAGGGGGATCATTATGAACTTGTATCACATAACTCAAACTACACACACACACACACACACACACACACACACACACACACACCTATGTTTTAAGAAAAACCATGAGATATTATTTCCCTATGCCTTTAACAAAAATCTTTAGTGTTACTTAGCTCTCTTTGCTCCTTTCCTCTCTGTATTACACTCCTTCCAAACTCAATCAAGCTCATTTAAGTATACTAATTTTGGTACCAAACCATCCATAACTAATAACATAGATCACCATGAGTGAGCTAGCTGCATTTGAGTCTAAAAATATGTTGTTTAACAAACATATGATCTGGCCCATTTGTTGTAGCTTGTAGATTTCACATCAATGGCATCACTGAAAAAGAAAGTATAAAAGAACCAAAGGAAAATATCATTTGAAGTAAAAATAAACAGGCTATACAAAATAAATATCAACAAAGCCACAGAAATGATAGGGTGGTGGTTTGAATAGGTATGGCCCCAATAGACTCATATTTTTGAATGCTTGATCCATACATAGGAATTGTTTTAGCTAGGGTTTCTATTGCTGTGAAGAGACACCACGACCATGGAAATTCTTGTACAATAAAATATTTAATTGAGGCTGGCTCACAGTTTCAAAATTTTAGTCTTTATCGTCATGACGAAACATGGTGGCATGCAGGCAGACATGTGCTGGAGAAGAAGCTGAGGGTTCTACTTCTTGATCTGCAGGCAACAAGAAGCAATCTGCCTCCACAGTGACATAATTCCTTCAAGAATGCCACAACACACACAAAAAAAAATCCAACAAAGCAACACCTTCACATAGTGCCGCTCCCTATGGGTCAAGCATTCATACACATAAATCTATGGGTGCCAAACCAATTGAAACCGCCACAGAGGATGGCTATAATAGAAGATGTGACAAATAGGAAGTCATTACAATCCCCAGATTCTGTGGGAAAAGGAGCACTCAATTGAGGCGATATGCAGCAAAGTGAAAGAGACAAATAAATGACTAAGATAAATTTCTTGCTAATATTGAGTTCTCGGTAAATATTTTTATTGTGATAGTAGTATAATTATTTCAGGTATGTAATTTATATGTTGCATTCATTATTTTAACCATAAAAGATTACATCAGGAAAAGGAATAGAATGATTGAAGTTTAGTTGTTAAAAAAAGAAAAAAGAAAAACCAGAAACAAGCACAGGACTTGAGTCATAGTAGAGCATGGTTTCTCTAACCTTATTAAATGCATCTTGGAAGCTCAGTGTTGAGTACTGCTTTTCTGAAACTTGTTAATCTATTTAAATTGTATTTATAATGTGTTATAAAGGATGCATTGGTTTTACTAAATCTGTGAGCTTATCAGTGTCCTAATAGCTTCCACTATTCCTTAATTCGCTAGTAAGATTTATGATGCCTGTCCTACTTTGTTTTTCTATAGTGAGATAAAATAGACAAACACCAACTTGAAGAGGAAATGGTTGGTTTTATATTACAACTTCAGGGGTGCCTAATCCATCACTGAGAGATGTCAGGACAGGAACTCAAGCAGGAGCAGAAGCAGGAATCATAGAGAAATACTTTGTGCTCAGTTGATTCTCATGGCTTGCTCAGCCCGCTTTCTTATAAAACCCAAGACCAACTTCCTAAAATGACACCACCCACAGTGGTTTGGATCTTCTCACTGCAATCATAAATCAAGAGAATGACCTCACAGACTTGCTTGTAATCCACTCTGATGGAGATATTTTCTCAGTTGCGGTTCCCTCTTCCCAAATATCATAACTTGTGTCAATTTGACAAACTACCAACCAGGTAATGGCGCTGAATGCTACACAGAGTGTAAGATGAAGCTTACACTGCATCTGCATTTTAAAGTGGATGTAATTATTCATCTGTCTTTCAATAGTGACAGAATCAGTCTCAAGTACATTCCACCCAGAGAAATAAGGCAAAATGAATCAAAGTAAGGCAGGTGTCTTAGGCTTCTATTATCGTGAAGATACACCGTGACCACGGCAGCTTTTATAACTGAAAACATTTAATTGGGGATAGCTTACAGTTCAGAGGTTTAGTCCATTATTGTCATGGTGGGAAATGATGGCATGCAGGCCAACATGGTGCTGGAGAAGGAGCTAAGAGTGCTACATATTGATCTGCAGTCCTCAGAATTAACTATGTCACTGGGCATAATTTAAGCATGTATGAGACCTCAAAGCCCACCCCCACATTTCTTCCAACAGGCCATACTTCCTAATAGTGTCACTCCCTATAAGGGTCATTTTCTTACAAACCACCACAGGACAAAGAAAGCATGCTGAGTAAGAGTACACCTAAAGCTATTTATATCAGCACCCAAATCCTGACTCACCCCTCTTTGTTCTGGTGATATGCCCCACTGCTGTTCTCCTCCCTAACTTGATGTGCATCTATCTCCTTGACACCAGAGAGGTATTTACCCTGTAGTGGGTTTTCTGGCAACATGCCTCATTTAAGCTGCTTCAATTATCAGGATAAGATCCTCATCACTGCCTCTCAAATGGTTCCCCATTCTGAAGCACTTCTTTAATCTCTTTTCTTCAGTTCCTCCTTTGTGTAATTAAGTCTCTCTCTCCCTCTGCCTCACCAATCTCTCTCTGCCTTTCCAGTCTCTCTTTCTCTGTCTCTGTCTCTCTCCCCCTCTCTCATGCATACACACACACACACACACACACACACACACACACAAACACACACACACACACACACACAGACCACCCCTCCTGAAAAGATCCATTTGTGGCAGACCTCTTCTGCTGCCTGCTGAAGTTAGCACCATTAAGTTATTTTTAGTGTTATCTCTTTCCTTTAATTAGCACAGCCCTAAATTGCATATTTTGTTCTTAAGTTTTACACAGATTAAGATCTCCCAGTTCCTTAGTCATTGATTTTGGATGTTGCCCCGAGTTTCCTGCAGTTCATTTAAATTCAGTTCACTACAATATGCCAAAAATAAATAAAGCACAGTTTTCTAACATCTAATCACCCAGCTCCACCTGTGAACCTTTTGAGGATTCTAAACCTCTGAGAAAAGGGGGTGGGAGGTAAAGGCAAAGTTAGCATACATTTTCTTGGTAACCCTATTCCATACTACTGCTTCCCTGTCATTATGATCCCCATAATTCTTTCAAGAGAATGTTTGCTATGCATCCATGAACCCCTTTATTTTTGCATCTATACATTTAAGTAAATATTTTTATAAGGATGTGGAAGTGTCTATAACCAGTCATTTTTTCTTTCTTTAAAACACATTTTCATTTCAACACAATTATCTCCAATTAAATGGAAGAGATGGGCATGTTGCCCTTCATGGAAACTTTACTCGTCTGTTTGGATAAAATTCATTTTTAAGTACTGGAAATGGGTTAGAGTGCTGAGAGGTTGCATCCAGAAGGATCACAGTTGCTTGTTCCACTCTCCCACTCTCTCTCCCTTCCTTTGATGTCAACTTGGTTCTCTTGATAAATTAAAGGGTTGGGAATCCCCTATTTCAACTGTCAGGAAATCACTTTGCTTGGCGTTTTGCATTTTAAAAGATACTTTCTTTCTCAGTTCACCAGTTGTTTTTCTCCTCAGTTCCAGAACTGGAAGATTCCAGCATCCAAATTCTACATAATGTAAAGTGGTTTTCAAAGTTTCTTTTCTTTAGATTCAACCATTTATTTTACTATTGCTCTCAATGTGTGCCCACAGCTCACTGTTTTGATTCCTGTAACATTATACAAATATTTTGTCTTTTCCTCCTTATTTCCTCCTGTAGTTAAAATACCTTGGGTTCCAATATAGAAACTAGTTGTATATCCCATATTTTTTTAACCACACAGGATGGAAATGTTGATGAGTTAAGATTGTTTTCTGAAACTGGTATATTACGACCCTTTTAGCATCATTCCTTTTAAGAGATAAGTTCTCATTTTTTTTCAAACACAAGCCTGTATATTTGTGTGTTTCAAATCAGTTGTCATCAGTAGTATCTGAGTATTAAATAGATCTAAATTGGAGATCATGCCTTAGAAAATATAATTCCTTATTCTAACTGAATTTCCTTTAAACATTCTGTTTGAGCTATCGCAATAAGATACTTGAAATATCAGATAAGCTAGAAAAAATAGGAAGTTCCTTTCTTTCTAAGAAACTGGGTGGTCTAGAAATTTGAAACCTTTTTTGTTTGTTTTGTTTTGTTTTGTTTGAGACAGGGTCCCAAAGTGTACCTCAAACCTGTCTGGCATGAAACTGTTTATGTAAACCAGAATTGCCTTCAACTCACAGAGATCTGGTTGCCTCTATCCACTGAGTGCAGGAATTAAAGCCATATACCACCAGACATTCATTTCTGCACTACTAATGACTGAGCCTAAATAGACTTTTGAATTGAACCCAATAGTTACAATCAAATTTGTAACAGCAACCACTGGAACCATTCACCTTATGAATTCTATTTGCATTGATATTGCAGGCATCTTAGTGTCAAATTTTAATATGAACCACATCTTTACGATGGAAGAGAAATTGATATGTGAGCAAATATATAACTTCTCAATTGGCCAATTGGTCCATATTATAGCAATTGGTTGCTACTTATTCACATTTGAGTACTTACACGTTTAATAATATGTAGTCTATTTTTCATTAAATTAGAGTGAAATATTTTAATATATTAGCATATAAGAATATGCCTATGTAAATATACAGACACATACATATATACTTAAATCACAGTTGTTTCAATCTATTGCTTGAGAAGTGAGAATATAATTATAATGATAATATTTTCCTACTCCTCTTGCTTGGGAATGGATTAAACATCTTAAAATAATACAATTTCTTTATCTATTTATACTAAATTTAAAGTATCTTTACAATATGCATATTGCAATGTGTGTATATGTTGCTTATATAATTTATAATGAGTATTATACAATAAATAATAAAAAACATGCATTATCCCCACAGCAAGTAGAAAACAGTTCATTTGACTACATGTCTGACTATAATAAATTTAGGATGATATCCTTGTTAGGATTCCATTAGCATTTTTAAAGAGAATTATTTGTATTTTATGTGTATGAGTATATGCTTGAATTTAATAAAGTGTGCTCTTCTCACGCCAATTGTCCAAGGAGACAAAAAGAGGATAAGCAGACACCTTGGAACTAGACTTACTGAGGGTTTGAACTGCTATGTGAGTGCGGGGAAGTAAACCTTGCTTCTCTGCAAGACCAATAATTGCCAATAACCTTTGAGCCATCTCTTCAGTCCCTCCATTTGCTTTCTTCACACATCATATTTATATCATCATAGATAATTATTAAAGTTTAGTATTACATTGTCCTCAAAACTGATGGTTTAACCATTCACTTAAGAAACTTCTATTAGTCACCTATTGTATGCCTGTGTTTGAATTAGGTGTGGAGATAGGAAAATGATAAAACAGATAAAACATTTCATGAGCTCATAATCTAGTATAGTATGCAGTATAAAACATTGAATATCCTACTTGCAGTAGTAAGTAACCTTTACAAATTGGATTGTGCTTACTGATCTAAACTGGAAAGTCTGTCATTTAAGGAAAGGAACAGCTTTCCGTATAGTAGGAAGTAAGTGGGTAATGTTTCAATGATTAACAATAGGGTTGATGGTAGTGAAGAGTAGGGTTTACATTGCAGTTGAAAGGGATTAGTATGTGCTAAAGTTTAAAGGGATGCAGCTGAAAGATGCCTTGATAAATACTAGGGCAGTTTTATATTTCTGAAATGTTCAATGCTTAAGGGAAAATTCCAAAATTCGGGCCAGAAAAGTAGCTTATGATTGAATTATGTGAGTATTTAAAAAATCAATCCCCAGGATATTATCTTAGCTACATATGTACTCAAGGCTCTTTTTTACTCAGGGATTTAGCAGAAGTTCATGTTTTTGAAAGTTGTAACATCACAGAATCATCCATTTTTTTCAACAATTTTCAATCTTCTATTAATCACAAAGTTGCAAAGAGAAAGACCACTGACCCAAATCATCATGACCAAATTAATTCAAGCAAGCAATTAATTAAAGCAAACATTTTTATTCGGGTACATGGACTGTCTTACACTAGAAGCAGTGTTCAATAGATCAACACTGGACAAAGAAGACAGGGATATTTTGGTTTGTTTTTGTTTTTTTTTGTTGTTGTTGTTTAGGTGTAGGTAATTTCTAAATGAAGAATTTGGTGGTCAAAAAAATTGGTGTTACTGGAGGAAAAGAAGTTAGCCATAATGGCCTGCTGTAACAAAGACATGATTGTAAAGTGATCATAACAAGGTACACATAAAAAGAGAAAGTTAGAACAACCTTTTGAAACAAAGGTAGTGTTGTTATAATAACTTTTTGAAACCGAGAAATGGTCGCCATTTCCTGGAACAGGAGTACAGAAACTATTTGTATTTAAGATTACAGGTGGGGCATAGTCTAATCCTTCAGAAACAGAGGTTTGATCATAAATGGGAATGACCATAGTTTGTTCTTGATATAATACAGCTTTTAAATCTAAGATGGGGGCAGACTGGTTCATCACTTCCAACTGCTTTCATGTCTATGATGTATTTTAATATCTGTAGTTACCATAATAAATCACTTGCACATGAAACAGTCTCATCAATTTGTAGAATGAGAGCCACAAGAACAGTGAGACAAATATGAGCGAGAACTCATGTACAGCCTGATTCTGCTATGTCATCCTTCATATTTTTCACCAAAGCAAACAAATAAATTATATTTGAAAGAGAGGTTAGGCACATGCTTGTCCATTACACTGCACATCAGCTATGCACCCAAGCAATCAATATGGTTTGGACACAGCTGATATAATTTGGCGGAGTTATAATTGAATTTTTCCCTCTTAATATCATTACACCTACAGAACATCTCCCATTATGTGTCCCTCCCCATCATTCTCCAAATTACATGTTCCAAATGGAACTAATTATCTACTCCCATATAAAGCATCTCCTCATGACTGCTATCCCTTCTCTATTATAGGCACCAGTGCTTTCATGCTCCTAAATTTGCTTTCGCTGCAGTATGTTTCTTTTATTCATTCTCTTATTCCTTCCTAAATATAATCACTGAATGTTTATTTTTTGAAATTACTTGTATGTATAAGTCCATTTATATTACAGATATACATTGTAGAGTTCATTTGAATATAATAAAGACTCAGTGAGCAAATGAATGAAATATGAATAAGTGTATGAATAGACAACTGTTCTACCTCAAGTAACTTAAAGCTATAGTAATGAAAGATATCTCTTCTTATATGAGAGAATGTCTTTAAAAAGTCTCTTTAATTGTATTATAACATTTCTTAATTTAAAAAAATATTCTCAGCTGATTGCTTTGAATGATGTTTGGTGGAGATATACCTGGTAGTTGTAGATCTATGAGATCACCTAAAGATATTAATGGACAAATTGAAGGAACACGTTGACTAAGGTACTTCTTGAAACAGGATTTTGGATTTTTGATATTTGTTGGATGTTATTGTCAATGAGAGTTTTATAGTTCAGAGGTATACATATACATGCATAAAATATTACAGAGTCATGTTATTAAATTGACAAATCGCATATAAACAACAAGGGGGAAATAAAAACAGCAGTTTTCTTACTAGCAAGCAAATAAGTATAGCATAGGATAAAATTTTAATGAATAATATAAATAATCAAGGTCCTTTATCTCAAATCCTGTAAGTGGAAATAGAGATGGTGTGTTCTAAAGTAAGATATTAGATAATGTAAACATATTTTTTAAAACAAAGAAGAAAATGGCATCTCAACTATTTAAAAAAGAATGACTACAGTTATTTCATAAACAGAAAAACCCTCTTCATTTCTAATATTTTTAGCTACAATTTATCACATGTAAAAATAGCTTGAAATTTCTTATCATGTCATAAAAGCATTTTTGTTTTGTTGACATAAGGTCCGAAAGTTTTATGTATCCACATTTGTCCTTCAAACTTTCCTTGGCCGTGCAAGCAGTATATTTTCTCTTTGGGAAAATGGGGAATAACTGAATTCCTAGGTTAATTTTATAGGTCATAGTACTGTATTTTAACACCCATGATCCCTTTTATGAGGAATCAGGGAAATAAATATGTGTGTGTACATATATATGTATAAATCTGTGTATATATATTGTTTCTAAACCAAATAATATCATTTCTGCACCTTGCTGCTGTGAATATCAGATTTATTGTCCTAATTAGGGAGATAAAGGCTCTAGAAGGATATAAGAACAAATTTTCAGGAAGATTAATGTGGAAATTAAGGATTGATAGGATGTGTTGATTAGGTCCAAATTCAGCTTCTGGGGATTGGTAACCCAATTAAGAAATCAACATAATTACCTGAATACCCCAAATTATATTCATTTGACTGATAGTCATTTTTTTTTCTACAATTTGTGTGTGGCAGGGTAAAGACTGAAGTTACCCTTCAGTTAACAAGGAATATTTTCGTCATTTCTTCCTAATGTAGTAAACAAATAATAATTAAACATCTATCATGTGCATAGTAAAAGAAACAAGTGTTCTTCTAAGCCAGAATACTTGGAGAGCAGACTAGAATGTTTACAGAGAAGGCATTTGACAAAGGATAAATGAGCTGAATATTTCTCTCACATAAGCAGATTGTCCAAATAGAAATAGAGACTCATGTAATTTCCTGATGGGTTCTGCAATATACATAACTTAATGATTTCATTTATAAATAATTAAAAATTAATCTTGTGGAAGTATTATGACATGGCAAACATTAAGCCAAGAATTTTCCATACGGTATCACATTTAGACTTTAGATGTGAATTTTGATGCACATTATTAAATAAAATAAGATAACAAAACATTCCTGCTAATAGGGGCACATCTTCTGATATAGTCATCCCATTTCCCCAAAATAAAATACTGAAAATGGTACAGACTATGTACCATATGCCACAATTAAGACACTAATTCATTTCATAAAAGGAGTAAGTAAAGAACTCAAAAGGCCTGCTACTGGGAAATGTTTAGACTATGAAACTACAATTTGTGCATCTGTAATGATGCAAATATCATCAAGCTGTTGACTTAGAGATACTTTTTATTTCAAATTCCCAAATTAATGTCATATTTGTCTGTTTTTAATATATGGGGATAGATTTCTCCATCTCATCTTGATAAGCAAATTTTGCAAACATATTTTTGATGTTTAAAAATGATTGCACATATGATAATGAACTTTGGGGGGTTGGGTTTTGACTACTGATATGCTTTTTGCAGTATTTCATTTTGTGCAGTAATGTGTGTAGCCTATCACTTTCGTCACAGCCAATATACAGATTCCCCTGACAAATTATTCACATCCATTTCACAGGGTGTAGTATATATTTTGTATCACTGAAATTTTATTTTTTAGATTTTCATTGGCTGATGAAAAGTTTTAATAAAATAAAACTCCTCAGTCCAACCACTTTGGAGCTATCTATGCAAGCAGCTTGTAACAGGTTTTAATCCATTGGATGAACTCAGGAAAAACTAGCAAGCTGGCTAACATTGCATTATCCTAATTTTTATTTCATAAAGCAGAGATTTACTTTAAAATCAAAAATATATGAACAGATTGAGTCCAGATGTCTGAAGGGATTG
>NW_024544450.1:0-29337 GCF_018167655.1 Microtus oregoni | reverse complement strand
TCATTTCAATACTACAGTATCCAAGTTGTGCAAAATTTAAGTAGTTTCATTGCTGAATTTGAGCTTCATATGTAAAGTCATATGAGGCAATGGGACATGTAAAGGAGCAATACATACGATACGATTCCATATATATATGGAAGATATAGATATCAATATTTGTAATCCATTCCTATTTCAGCACATAACTCTATTGGAATCACCAGAGACTCCATACAAGCCAAAAGTGTGTATAACATAGACAACTGTGAAAAGACATGCTTTCCACGAGAACCAAAGCTTTATTTCTGATAAAAAAAAAGAGAGAGAGAGAGAGACAGCAGCTTCGCCAAGACAGTGCATAGCCTACTCAGTGTCAATAGGAAGAGAACAAATCTAGTCTCTCATCTTTCTTTGTTACATTCTCATTACTAGACCAAGAGTGGTATTGATCTGTGGAAAGATGCACTTGCTGAGGGCTTCTACAAGTTCAGAAATGGAGTTCAAGTTCTGAGACCTAGATGATCACAGAATAGGTTCAGTTCAATTCCTGTTCTCTGAGTTTGAAAAATGGAAAAACTTCCAGGATGATGGCAGGACTATCAGTTCATTTCCTTCTAAACATTTCTATCTTTGATTACTTTGTTTGGCTGTAAAATGTGTATAATAGTAGCTGTAAGGTCTTTGACATTTAGAATCCACTATGAACATGCTGAGAATTCTAACACAAGATGTATATGAAGCGAGGGTCATCAAAGGTAAGTCAAGCCACTCATGCCTGGCTTAAGATATTAACTTGAGTATTTTATTGAAAAAAAAATTCAAACACCATTTCTCTGCTTCGTTTTCAACCTCAATCATCATTGTCATTCAAATTTCATATGGTAGAAAGGTAAAACTCATTTTCATTTACAAAAATAGCTAAGCATTATGATTTGAATAGCTACTCTCAGTGTGTCTGAGTTCTTTAGCTATCAATTGAAAACCAAGACACGGCCTACTGAAGATTCATATCTTATTTGCTACACATGCCTAGGTCGATAGGAAATTAAGAACATTAGTCACAAAGCCCTCTTTTCCCCTTAAGATATTCTCTGTTCACTTTTTTTTGATGGATAGGATTTATCACTTCTGCTTAGACAATGGCATGTCCAGCTTCCTTTTACTCTCCTTTTCCCTGCAAATAAAAATTAAATAGCGAATTACTGCATTTTATCTGTCTATGGATAACATAGGATTCAGAATTAGCTTCTGCTTTCCTAAGCCCTTACTAGAATTCCAGAAGACCATCTCAATTTTTATTTTCTTGGCCACACATATGTTTTCTTTAAGTGAAAGAACCCACAGTTATCCCTGCCAAATTGTAAAGTTTCTTTTGTGTACATTTATAATTGTGAGTGTTTGTGGGTTTTTTTTTTGCCCCAATTGTGGTTCTCTTCAGTTACTAGACATCAATACCACCCATCTTGCTGCCATTTGATTAAGCAATATCTTTAAGAAAAAATTTAAAATATCTTTCCTTTTCAAACACTCTCTATCTGCTTTATCCTATAAAATCTCAGCTTTGCCTTTTTCTATGGTGAAATTGATCTTTTATTAGTTTCTCCCATGTACATGTAAGCATTTTGCTAAAATAAATGAAATATTTTTGAGTAGCTATTTATACTATATTGGCCTTTCACCTGTGTCGGTAGCAGCAATATACTTGATATCTAAATTTACTCTCGCTTTCCTTTTGCATTCTGTCATTCCAATATTTCTTTCAACTGGAATTTAGTGTTCCAAGTTGCTTGTTCCCCTTACTTTTTTTCTGTACCAAAGACCTCCAGAAAACAAACGAAGCAAAACAAAAATCTCAAATCTATCAAAAGATTCTCATGAAGGGAATATAAGTAAAGCACAGGGTATATAAGTTTATATAAAATATAAAGTAAATGAATAAAGAAAAACATTAATGAAGTTTGATCCTTCGCAGAGAAGTTTCTCATTTTTTCTACCAGTCAGATTGAACTGCCTTCTACTACATTTGGAGGGGCTATGTGTTCACATGGGGGGGGTATAAACAGATCTTTACATTAGGAAGAGATTTAAGAAATGACTGAAAACTCAAGAAATTTATTAATTTTTATATTGTTATTTGAAGTTAAGACATCAGTGGAACATAAGAAAAGAGAATGCATTTGAATATTAAACCAGAACACTCTCCTTTAATGTAGCAGAGGTACCTTGTGGGTGAACAAATATGAAATTAAATGTAAATCCAACATCATAGTTGGTTCTACAGTAAAATATACTTATAATTTTATAATAATATACATGGTCTTTATGTTTTCACATTTTAGAAATAATCTTTGACAAAATATTAGAAACCTAATTATATATAGAGAACAAAGAAAAATATGTCCGCATAAAATTAAAAATAGAATTTATAGAATTTTGGAGAAGAAAGTTGATAGGAGAAATTAAGATACATGGAAACCCATTAAAATCCCCATTTCTGCACATAAAGGTTTAGGAGCTACTGTTCACACTTTGTAGAAAAAGCATGATTTAATTTTATTCTTTCTATAGGTGTTCTCCATGAGACTTAGAGTACAGTTAAGGCATTTCTTTACAAACTTATTATTGCATTTTACTGAAATGGCTTTACTTTTCCACTAAACTTCAAAAAAAATTGCATTGAAAATAAAAAAAAATTAGTCAATGGGGGAAATACACATGAGGGATACCTTAATAATTTTTCTCTGTTGGACATGGCAAAGGCCTTTGCCATCACGTGCATTGTAGAAATAGCATTAATAGAAAGGACAGATATAAGAGCAAGGAAAGAGATGTCTTGATTGAGGGAGCCATTTTGGGGTTAGCAAGAAACCTGGCTCTAGAAAAATTCTCAGGAATCCACAAGGATGACCCCAGCTAACACCTTAAGCAATAGAGAAGGAGCCTGAACAGGCCTTACCCTGTAGTCAGACTGATTATTATCTTAAATATCACCATAGAACCTTCATCTAAAACAGACGGAAACAGAGACAGAGACCCACATCGGAGCACTGGACTGAGCTACTAAGGTCCAGTTGAAGAGTGAAAGGAAGGAGAGTATGAGCAAGGAAGTCAAGGCCATGAGGGGTTCACTCACTGAGACAGTGTGCCTGAGATAATGAAAGCTCACCAACTCCAACTGGACTGGGAATCAACAAGCATGGAATCAAACTACTCCCTCTGAATGTAACTGACAGTTGGGGCAGACTGAGGGACCAATGACAATGGCACTGGGATTTGTCTCTACTGCATGTACTGGCCTTTTGGGATCCTATTCTCTTTGGATATATAACTTGATCAACCTGGATGTAGTGGGGAGGGCCTTGGACTTCCCACAGAGCAGGGTGCCTTGCCCTCTCTTAAAATTGGAGGGGGATTAGCGAAAGGTTGTGTGGAGGGAGTGGGAGGGAAGTAAGAGGAAAGGAGGAAGTGGGAATTTGGATTGGTATTTTTTAAAGTAATAAAATAATAATAATAATAATAATAATAATAATAATAAAAGAAATAGCATTAATATTACTCTTTGAGTTTTTTGAAATTGCTTACACTGGAACATTATATAAAGCTAAATTTTAATATCTTGTGTTATGTGAAGTTGGATTTTTACTTTTTAATATAATTATCAAAACTATTTTTTTCAAAATGCAACTTAACTCTCTCATTTCAGATACTGCTTTTAAGTTCTACTTTGGTATACTCTCCCCTTCCACAGATCTGTCTGATTGTGATATAAGTTACATTGACAAAGGGTTATTTGTTGTTTATCCTTAGAGAGTTTACTCTAACGACAATAAGGGTTCCATGTCTCAGAATAGAACATGTGTATTTTAAATGTCCTCCAAAAATTCTTCTGGCTCAGTATGGCTCCCTGGCTCTGTAACAGTAATAATGAACAGCAAAGAACTAAGAATGTAAACATTTTACAGCTTGAAACAAACCATTGCCAAGAGAGTTTACTATTGTTTATCCTATAGCATAAAAATGCACAGCTATAATAGCTCATTCTCCTCAGGAAAAAAAAAAGGAAATGTGTATTATCTGGGTAGAAGCATTGCACATTTAGAATCTAATGGACAAAAGACCATAAGTCTGCCTGTCATAACTATACAAGGAGAAAGGACAAGTTATTCAATATTTCTTAAACACTACCATCTATACTGCTATCAGGTTAACTTCAGATTAATATCTCTCACAACTATATGCCCTCTAGTTAATTTTTATGTTTGATTATACCATAGGTTATAGAAGAACATACATACCCAAGTAAAATTTCCTTCCAAAATTTAGGTATCTAAAAATATACTTAAATATCTTTTTTGTTTATTCATTGACTTTCCTGCTAAGTTAGTTCACAGAAATTTCTGATTTTGAACATCTCTGGATAATGAGAGCTTTGCTTTCTAACCAGGTACTTAAAGAGTGATAGGCTGGAGCAGTGGTTATATTTTATTAGTATCATTATTTCTGTCACTTTTAATATGAGGTTTGCAAGAATAAGTTATATTGTTGTCACAGGTGATCTTTCTTAATATCAATTGGATAATAGTATTGGTTTTGGACATGCATTCTGTAAGACTTTTTATAATATTTGGCATATTTTTGCATTTGGACTACAAAGGATGGCATTTTTAAGAGTACTATGTTTGAGCACTCTACTTTTTTTTCTGATGTTAATAGACTTCTTTTTAGGTTTAAATAGACTATTTGCCATATTTTTAACTTCTCTTCTCTTCCACCTTAAATGAAATTTCAACCTTCTAAATTGTGAATGAGTTCTTTTAATTTCACCAATATTTTTCATAATATAGAAATATTTTATATTTTATTACTTTAATATTTTATGACCCCTCCTTACATGCATGGGATAGATTATTATGACTATTATTTTTTTTGCTGCAGAGAACTTTTACTTTTGGTTTGGTATCTCTTGATGTCTCTACTCCACCTTGGAGATAAGACTTTAGACAGTTGACTATTTTCATAAGACAAATCTAATTTCAGCATGAAGATTTAGTGGCCTCTTGTTGGTTTAATTTATCATAGCGCTTAGACATGTACATTCTTATTATTAGTCATTATTTTTGTTTATGAGATATTTAGTATCATAATAAGATATATATGGGCTTTTGAATACCAATGTAGAAGCTCTGAATCTATGTTTGTGGTTTCGAAATTTTAGAAACAATTCATAATTTGATATTTGAAAGAACTTAGCTAATACTTTTTTCTTTCTTTCTTTTTGCTTTTGTTTTGTAAGACAGAATTTCTCTTCATAACAGCCCTGGCTGTTCTGGAACTCACTATATAGACCAGGCTGCCCTCCAATACACAGATATCTGCTTGCCTCTGTCTCTCTCAAGTGCTGGGATTAAAGGCTTTCACCACCACACGTAGCATCTGTCTAATATTCTTAATGGTATTTCTCTTACTCTTTAAAAAATATATCATGAAGCTAAGTATCTGTTCTCCTAGTTTTCCTTATGTCTAGTAAAAAACCATGAATCTTCTTTTATTGCAGCTTTGTTTTCCCAGATATTTAAAATTTGCTTTCTGAAATCATTAATTTTTAGATAGACTCTTTTTGTTTAAGAAATAACATATATATATACATATAACCAAAAACTAGAATCAATGTTGCCCTACAGCAGTACTGATCTGAGTTGTTGTCAACACCCAGGGCCAATTTGGAGGACCACGGTCTGTTCATCTACCTCTGACCATGTCTGTATTCACAGACCATGGGGCACCCAAGGCCATGCTGATCTGTGTTGTTGGTATTGCCACCTCAAGCCATGGGGATGTCCAGGACATGACTGCTACCTAGAGTCATGTCTTGGTCTGTGGTCCTGTCCGTGACTCCGGTTGCCACCAAGGGCTCTGAGGATGCCAGGGTTCTGGCTAGCCACCTGGGACTATGCTGATTCCCTGGGGGACATGCTGCTGCCAGAGCTGCTACTGGGGCCATGGTGGCATCTGGACCTGAGCTGCTGCTGAGGACCATTTCTGGGTCCACGTCTGTGTGGATGTCCATGACCAGTGTTAGCACAGGGATCATTGGAACCATGCTGTGTTGAGCCAATCACTGGCCTGGAATGGCTGGTCCTGTTCCTCACTGGATATTGCAACAGGGAGCTGGCCCAACCCCTCAGGAGAGAGTTTGCCCCCTCTCCATAGGCATGCATGTTACCAGGCAGGCACATTAGAGCTGATCCTGTGGTCTAGGACACAGGTGAGTGGACCCTGAGGGCATGAGAGCAGGAGAGCTGACCCTGTCCCTCTTGTCTGCCATGTGGTGGCATTGGTAAAGGAAAAATGTCCCCCATCTATTACCACCTTCAGTGGGTGAAGGAGCTGACCCTGGGGTCACAAGAGTAGGAGATCTGGGCCCTGACCTTCACTGGCTGCAGTGCATGAGAAAGCAAACTTTGCTTCCTGCCTGAGCAGCACAATAGAACTGACCCTGTTGTCTGTGATGCCAGGGAGCCAGCCCTGAGGGTGTGAGAACAACAGAGTTTAACTGTCCCCTTAATCTGCCATTTGGTGGCATGGGCAAGGGAAAGACACCCTCCCCCTCTATCACTTGCTACCTGTGGCAAGCAAGAGAGCTGGCCCAGAGGTCAAAAGGGTGAGAACTAGCCCTGCCCTACACTAGATGCAGTTCAGTAGAGCTGAACTAGTTGTCAGGTCCACAGGTGAGCCAGGCCTGAGGATTTGAGAGCAGGACAGCAGACTCTGCTCGTCCCGTCCCGCCCTGCCCCTGTCCCTCTCATATTCTCCCTGCAGTAATCAGGAGAGAGGGTCCTGAACCCTGCCTGGGCTAAACAGTCGATCTGTTCCTGGCAATGTGAGTCGGGGGGACCTGGATATGAGGGCCCGAGAACAAGAGAACTGGCCCAGCTCCTTGATGTAGGCTGTATTGGGTGAGCTAATCAAGGCAGTGCTGGAGAGCTCATCCTGGTAGTAACTGACTAGGAGAGAAAGCTAGTGAGCTGACCAACCTAATTACCAGCCAGGGCCAGAACCAGGGCTATGAGTTGGTCCATCCTGGCATCCCCTGAACCTATGAACTGCTGGAACATGTGAAGGAGAGTTACCTACAGATCCAAAACAGCAGGCTCTCCATGACATGGGATAACAGAATATCCCAGAGGAGCGGAAGTGAAATACCATTATCTGTTGTGTAGCAGAAAGCAGAAGCCTGGAGTCAGACCAATTACTCCTGGCAATGACCATTTGCAGTTAAAGATGATTGGACTAAAGGGTCAACTGTGAGTTTTAACAGGCTACATTGCATCTTCCACAAAATTGTTCTTTTGTTTTTTGTTTTGCTTCTTTGTTTTGTTTTGGTTTTTCTTTTAAATTTGGTTTTGTTTTAGGGGGAGGGTGCAAGGGCAGAAGGCAGATGTGAGGGGACTTGGAGGTAAGTGGTAACAAAATGCATGATGTGAAAATCCACAAATAATCAGTTAAAGTAAAAAATGAAAGAGAAAGAAACTGAATTAAAACCACTAATAGAAGGGAAGGAGGGGGGACCTGGGAAACATGAGAATTGGGATAAAGGAAAGGTGGATAGGGGAGCACGGAAACACAATTCTTAGTAAAGGGAGCCACTTTAGGGTGGGCAAGAGACTTGACCCTAGAGGGGCTCCCTAGTGCCCAAGATGAGGTTCCCAGTTAGTTCCTTGGGCAGCTGAGGATTGGGAACCTGAAATGACCCTATCCTAGAGCAATACTGACGAATATCTTGCATGTCATCATAGAATCTTCATCTGGTGATGGATAGAGATAGAGACAGAGACCCACACAGGAGCACTGGACTGAGCTCCCAAGGTCCCAAGGAGGAGCAGAAGGAGGGAGAACATGAGCAAAGAATTCGGGACCACGAGGCGTGCATCCACCCACTGAGACAGTGGAGCTGATCTACGGGGAGCTCACCAAGGCCAGCTGGACTGTGACCGAAAAAGCATGGGATAAAACCGGACTCTCTGAACATGGCGAACGAGGGCTGATGAGACACCAAGGACAATGGCAGGGGGTTTTGATCCTACTTAATGTGCTGGCTTTGTGGGAGCCTAGCCAGTTTGGATGCTCACCTTCCTAGATATGGACGGAGGGGGGAGGACCTAGGACTTAACACAGGGCAGGGAACCAGGACTGCTCTGTGGACTGGAGAGGGAGGGGGAGAGGAGTGGGGGGGAGGGGGAGAAGGGTGGGAGGAGGGGAAGGGAAATGGGAGGCTGGGAGGAGGTGGAAACTTGTTTTTTGTTTATGTTTTTTTTTCTTCTTTTCGCAATAAAAAAAAAGAAGTCGAAATAACGCATTTTCAAAAAGAAAATGACAAAGAAAAGAAAAAAAAAAACCTGCTGCTGACTTACAGCTGGCCAATCTAATATAAATCAATAGTTTCTTATGCTCTCAGAGAATCATATGATTATATAATATCTACTTATTAAAAATCTCAAAATTTGTAAAATGGATTTCTGTTCTTATTACAATATAATTCATTTTTTTTGCACCAGGAACATTGTAACAAAAACAGGTTAGTGAGTTTAGCAGTCTTGCTCAGTGATGTGTTACTGACAATACATGCTTTTAAAGTGCATGCTTCATGGACTTTTCTCTCCTTTTTGCCTTTGCTTCACTCTGATTTAATTTGAATTTACTGACTCTTCTATAGGAGCTGGTATTTTTCCCCCAAATCCAGTGGTTTGCAACCTTACCTTGACATTATAATTACCTGGGGAGCTTTTAAACATCTCAATGATCAGAATGCTTCTTGAACCAATTAAATCAGAATCTTCTCAGGCAGGACCTGGGCAACTGTGCATTTTAAAGGCTCTTATGAAGTCGCAATAGCTGAGGAGTTCAGCAAAGCCACAGGAACACCAGAGCCATTAAAATATGCAGAAAGGGAAGGCTTTAAGATTAACATTTAAGGTTTATAAATCTTGCAAATGTAGCTAATTGAACAAATAATTAAATAAGTTAATCCCAGTATCTTCAAAAAGCACATTTACTTTTGTCATGAACTGCACCTCTCAATAGATTGTCCAGAATGTCACCCATTCAGGGAAACCACCACACTCACAAAATTTATCAGGAAAAAAATTATTTTATTCAACTGAGAATCTTTAATTGTCTTTTGGAAAATTCATCCAGCATCCCTTAAGCAATTTTTATACTGTATATACAGAAGTAATTAGGAATCTGGCCTCCAGCCCAATGCAGAATTGAAATAAAAACCCTCAAAATTAAATTCTGCTCGTTCATTATCTTCTCCTTTTCTTCTAAAATTCTTTTAAAGTTGTCTGCATAGCATAATTTAAAGTTGTTTTCATTCACACTCTGCATTTACTTATTCATGGAGTCATAACTTTAAAAAAATTGGTTGAGTTGCCCAGGAATGTTTACTTCAGCATTAAAATAATGACGATCCAATTTAGTGTTATTTAGATATTGAATTAAAAACTAGTCTATTACTAATTTGTCAAAACTTATTTGTCAAAAGATAAAAGCAATTGTTATTAATCTTTTCACAAGTAAAAGCCATGCATTTTTCATATATTACTATAGCATTTTTAAGTACCCTGTACAACTAGAAAATCAATATAATCCTGGTCCTATAAAGAGGATTCCAAGCTAAGAGGAATATGAAGGCTACAGAAGATCCAGGTAGAGGAAATGAAAAAAAAAAGCAATCTTGCTGTGCATTGGTAACCCATGCTTTCATTCCCAGCATGAGAGAGGCAGAGGCAGGTGGACCTTTGTGAATTCAAGGCCAACCCAGTCTGCAAGGTTTCTCTGTGTAGCCAGGACAGCCAGGATACACAGAGAAACCTGTCTTGAAAACCAAAACAAACGAAAAAGCAATCTTTCCCAGGAAGATGAAGAGGGCAAACTAACATCTCTAAATTTTAGTGTAATGAATTTGAGACATTACATGGTACAATTTATCTGCTATTTATGAAAGTAAATCCTATGTCTCTGGCCTATTACCATACTTACTGGAATTTAAGAGCTAAACAGGATGGATACACTCATCTAAAAATGTAGTAATAATTGGACTTTAGTGTATTTTTGTGCATATATATAAATAATACTTTCAGACATGTTTCTATTGCAAAAGCCACATTAAGTAAACTATGAAAGTATGTTTTAAGCATTGTTCTATTGCTATGAAGGGACGCTTATAAAAGAAATCATTTAAGTGGTGACTTGCTTACCATTTCAGAGGCTTAGTCCGTTACCATCATGGCAGGGAGCATAGTAACACACATGTGTTGGAACAGTAGCTGAGAGCTACATCGTGATTTGCTGGCAGAGAGGATGAGCCTGGCATAGGATTTTGAAACTTCAAATTGTACCCACAATAGCACACTTCTTCCAGCAATGCCTCACCTACTCCAATAAGGCCACACCTTTAATCCCTGTCTAGTAGCACCACTGACTAATGACCAAGCGTTCAGATATCTGAGCCTATGGGGGCTATTCTCTTTCAAACTACAACATTGTATTCCTCATGTTCATAGGCGTGTAGCCATATCATAATTCAAAGATGCATTCAGTCCGCTTCAAAAGTCCCTATAGTTTGTAACCATCTCAACACTGTTTTCCAGTCCAGAGGCTCTTCTGGGATATATGGCAATCTGTTAAGTGTAATCCCCCATAAAATAAGAATCAAAAAGAATGTCACATACTTCCCACATGCAATGGTACAGAACTTATGTCACCATCTCACAATGCAGGAAAGGGTACACAGTGAGGAAATACTGCACCAAAGTAAGAACAACTAGCACTACAAACTCTAAATTCTGCATCTCCATCTGATAGCAAATAGCTCTTCAGATTTCCAAGTCCTTTCACCTTTGCTGACTGCAATATAGTTCTTTCTCTTGGACTGATTCACACCTGGTCTGCAGCTTTCCTTGGCAAGTATCCCATGACTCTGCCACCTCCAACATCTTTGAGTTTCCAAGACAATCCACTTATCACCTTCATAGTTCCAGGCAATGGCCTGTCCAGACCTCTATGTAGTGACATCTCAGATATACATCTGGCCTCAGTGGCTTTCCTTTGACACAAGGGGAGATTCCAAAAACCCTTTCTTATATCCTTGGCTCTGAAGTTAGAAGCACCACGTGTCTGAAGCTGCCAAGTTCTATTGCTTGATGGAGCTGTTGGTGAAGGTTTCCTTCACCGAAGAAATTCAGGCATATGAATCATTCCCTCAATCAAGATATCTCTCTCCTTGCTCTCATATCTCTCCTTCCCCCATTTCGACCATCCCATTCCCTCAAATTCTCCTCAACTCCCCTTCTCCTCCCTCTACCCCCTGCCCCCCTGCCCCCCTGCTCGCAAATTTTTGTCTGATTCCAATTTCCAGGTGGGTCTGTATATGTTTTTCTTTGGGTTCACCTTATTACTTAGTTTCTCTAGGACCCTGAACTATAGGTTCGTTGGCCTTTGTTTATGATTAGTATTCACTTATGGGTGAGTACATACCATATTTGCTCTTTTGAGTCTGGATTACCTTACTCGGGATGATGTTTAATTTTGTCCATTTGCATGTCTTTAATTTTTATTGCTAAGTAGTATTCTAATGTGTAGATGTGCCACACTTTCTTTATCCATTCTTCCATTGAGGAGCATCTAGGTTATTTCTGGCTATTACAAATAATGCTGCTATGGACATAGTTGAACAAATACTCTTGTAGTATGATTGAGCATATTTTGGATATATTCCCAAGAGTGAAACCTGAGGTAGGTTGATTCCCAGTTTTCTGATTGAGGGAGCCATTATGGAGTTAGCAAAAGCCTACCTCTAGAAAAATGCCCAAGGGCCCTAGCCTGTTTGGATGCACACCTACCTAGGCCTGGATGGAGGGGAGAGGGCCTTGAACTTCCCACAGGGCAGGGTACCCTGCCCTCTCTTAAGACTGGAGGGGAGGGAGGAGGGTGAGTGGGGAGGTGGGAGAGGAATGAGAGGAGGGGAGGAAGTGGAAATTTTTGAATGGAAAAATAAATTTTAAAAAAGAAAAATGCCCAAGAACCCACAGGGATGAACCCAGCTGAGACCCTAAAAAATAGAGAGGGTGTCTGAACTGACCTTACCTTAAATATCACTATAGAACCTTCGTCCAACAACAGACGGGAACAGAGGCAATGACCCATATAGGAACACTAGACTGAGCTCCTTCCAAAGATCCAGTTGAAGAGTGGAGGAAGTGAGAGTATGAGCAAGGAATTCAGGACCATGAGGGGGTCATCCACTGAGACAGTTTGCTTAAGCTAATGTCAGCTCACCAACTCCAACTGGACTGGGAATGAACGACCATGGAAACAACTAAGCCCTTCTGAATGGGGTTGACAGCTGGGGAAGACTGAGGGGCCACTGATAGTGACACTGGGATGTGTCTCTACTTGCATATACCAGCTTCATGGGATCCTATTTTCTTTGGATGTAAACCTTGCTAAACCTAGACATAGTAGGGAGGGCCTTGGACTTTCCACAGGGCAGGGTTCATGGTACTACTTTCTTAGGGTTGGAGGGGTGGGGGGAGGGTCTGTGGAGGGAGAGGGAGGAGGGGAGGGAATGGGAATTTGGATTGGTATTATTTAAAGTAATAAAATAATTTATTAAAAATGAATCATTCTTCATACATCCATTGTATTTTCTCTTTATTGTAATTACTTATCCCAGTTTTATAGGATCAAACATTTAAGAAAATAAATAAAGCTATCATGTATTAGGAATGATAATGACTAAAGACATCTATGATTATGATAAAAGAACCCAGATGTCCATCAAAATCCCAGGAAAATATTCATTTGTGCCCACTTTCATTTATTCATACATTTAATAATCATTTATATAGTCTCTTATTAGCCATACACTATAAGCTAAATCCTGGGAATACAAGAGAAGTGAGCATACAATTGAGTTTGCTTTTGTCCGTTAAATTCTATCCAATTTTCAGGTGGTATTCGGTTGGTTGAATCGCCTAAATTTACCTTCTAGGATTATCACACTCACACTCTCAACTATTTCCCACTTTACAAAAACATCACACACACCATAAACTGAGAAAATTATCAGTCCAGGGAGGCTCGTTCCTTCAGTAGTGAAGAATTCCTATATTGTCAGCAAGATTTAGCTGACAGGCAATGAGGTAAAACGGCTACAAGCATTTCCACTAATCTGCAGCTTTAGACTATACCCCATCTTCTTTCAGGTGGAACACAGATGGATAATCAAAAGTTTTCCCAGTCCAGGACATACTAAAATCTTAGAAGGCCATCAAACTTCATATTTGACACATTCGTGTCTCTGACCCTAATGGATTACTTTACAGAACAAATTTCTCTAGACATATAACTCAAAGGGGAAAATATCAATATTTGAAGAAAATAAATGTGCTTGTATGTGATTCTACCTTATGATTCATTTGTTATTCCTAGGGTGTTCTCAAGCAGGGTAAGTGGACTACTGACGACAAAATAATCTCTAGAATTCTGACATCTTCTATTACCTTAGACTGATTGAAAATCAGCTTCTCTTCTGTTGAGATGAATTACGTGACAGTTACTAGAACAATTCTTCCCAGGGGTTTCCCCTTTCTAAAACCTTTCCCACCCCCAGTCCTCAGAAAGACAGTTTAGTGAGTTGCAGTCTATCTCAAGGCATTATTCATATAACCCAAGGAAATTTAGAAAGGCTTGATGACTCATTTGTAATGATCTGAGAGGTACCTGATGTATTCTATTCATTTTATTTTTATATTTCTTTGAAATAAATGTACTTACTGCCCTAAGGGTAACTCTGATATTAAAAAGAGTCACATTTATTACATATGTAGCAGAACCTATATGCCCAAAATAAAATTATTTATGAGAAACGTTAACACAAAAAAAGATGCTAAGCTCTTGGAACATCTTGCATGTTTGCATTTGAAACCACCTCCATCCAAATATTGATGCAGAATAAATAGCCTTTAGGAAAATTTTCAGAATGTGTTAGGATAAACCATTTTCCCAAGGCACTCTTCTGTGGCGAGAGAGTATTCAATAACAGACTTTCCTCTAAATGAGGAAGAGGTACTGCTGAAGTCACTTATGGAGGCTTATGTGTGTTCTGTGTCTTCAGCTTACTTCAGAGAAATGTCAGGTCATCATATGTTTCAAGTGTCTGAGTTAAAGTTCAGATCAATTTTATCCCACATTCAGTCAAAAGCCTTAGTCTCCTAAGAGGCTGGAATATTTTTCACAACCCGTAATTCACTTTCCCATGATTGCATCTTCTATATGAAAGAAAAACAATCAGCATTGTCTTTCTAAAATTTGGACATATGAGTTTAAAAATCAAACTTTTATAAGTGAATTCATGTACTTTTCAGACTGTCAATTCTGGCTACAAATCCCAGTCTTGGAAAACCTTTACTTTTTCACTATACATTAAGTTTCAGAAAGATAATCTTCTTAAAAAGCTTTGAAATTTCATGGTACTACACCAGTAAAGATTTCTAGTTCAAACTTAAAAGGTAAAGTAATTGTTTCAGAATAAATGGTCATATTTACAAGCAAACAATGAATTTTTTCTTTTACCAAACAAGGTTCTAGTGAATTCATCATTTAGTTAAAAATGAGCATTGTGCCAAATATATAAAAAGCAATATTATCTCATTCTATATTTTCCATTTCTGGAAAACCAATCAAGTAATATAAGTCAACCACAATTCTATGGGTTTGCCCCTCTTTACAATAGTCTGAGGTTAACAAATTTAATTACCACCTAGGCCAACATCCATGATTTTGAGTTGACCCACCTCAACATGCAACCTATTATCTACTGGAGAGTATGAAGGTACTGTGGAATCATAGCTACAATATTCTCATGACTGGGAGCAACAATAGGATATCCAAGAGGAGTTTTGGTGAGGGTCTAATATTGATGTTGTACCAGAAGCCAGAGCCCTTGAATAAGACCAACAACTCATTGTAATGAATGTGTACAAGGAAAGCTGTTTGAGCAAGTGAATATACTGTGTAACAAACTGTAGCTCCCAAAGCCATTACAACAAAGTATATATATATGAGGCAGGAAAGACTGAGGAGCAAAGTTGAGTTTTGTTTTTTATCAATTTTCTTTTATTTTTTGTAAATGATAAAGAATGATGTTAGGTAGCATGTTGAATAAAGTAAAGGCAACCAAAACAATGCCCTGGATCTTGAAGTATCAGGTAGTGAGAACAAACAGGACATCCCTAATTCCATAACACTAATGATCCCCACTCAGACCTGATCCTTCATTCTCCCTTTAAAACACCATGCCATCCTTACAAAGTGAAGTAGAATTCACTCCGCTTTGGCCTCTGTTTCCATACTGGGCTAATATGACTGAGTGAAATCTGGTCTCACTAGTTTAACTGATGTTCCCATGCAGTTGGTCCTTAATTTGTAGCCGACTTACTTGGTTTCAGGTTGTCAAGATTGCAGGATTATCAGCACTCATTTCTCAAGACCCTAGCTGTAACCAATTTATCTATTCATCTTTTCTAGAATATAGCATGTTTTATTAAATACCTTTTTAAATAGTAGGGCAAGTTTTACTACCTTTTATGAGTCAAGGGCTGGAAAAAAATGCCACAGTTTATATGGTTACTACATTGCTTAGTCAATTTATTTTAAAGGAACAGAATGATGGGCCACATGTCCATTAAAAACAAGCAAAATATCTTTTAAAGATATTATTGATCAGTTCTCATTATACTCAAATAGAGAAAAGTAATAAATACTCAGAAGTCACAATTTTGAGAAATGTGGTAAGACTGATAAATACACCAATATTCTATGAGTCTGGATTTAAAATACAGCATATGGGCTGGGTGCATTCATAACTTACAGATGTTTTTGATCGTTTTACTCTAGGTGTTATTCCCACAAATGTAGAGTTTGAGCTGCTTGAATACACAGACTACATTCGAAGTAATGGGATTAAGACTCAATTACCTTTTCTCCATTTTGACAAACTTCCTCATAAATCTTTTAACCTAACCTTTGGCACCATACCCCCACACAAATCTTTTTCATTTATTTTACTAAATAGGCAGTTTCCCCCGGGTTCCACTCAGGTTAGACAAATGCATTTATAGACTTTTCCTTCGAGTTCATCAATGATCTCAATCAGTGACAGGAGTACAGCTGAATCTTTCTTTCAGAGTTACATTTATTTATCTATTGTGTGGACTCCAAATGCCATGGCATATAAATCCTGCATACCAAATACAATAAGCATGCATGCCACAGGGAAATATGACATTTTATTTCAATGCTTCCTTTTGTTTAAGTGCATATAACTGAACCTCATGTATTTCTTAAATAACACAACTTCTTTCATGAAATTACTTGTAATAATAACAAATGTAGGAAACTACACAAAGTAAAATAGATTGCAATTCACCTCTCTTCTTCAAAAATCCAGTGTAAACATAAGTTATTCCATCTCAGATTTATTTATTTTTAGTTTGGTTTCCTTAGTTTGTGACTTTTCTTATTATTGCTCTATTTTATCTTTCATGGGAGCATGGGAGATACTCATTTACTTAATTACTTATTTACTTTATGCCTCATGTTTTCTTCTTATAAGGAAAGTTTTGTTATAAGAAAAGTTTTGTATATAAGGAAACTATATGTGTGTGCGTGTGTGCATGTGTGTGTGTGTGTGTTGAATTTTTTATCTACCTAATAAAAGTTCTTGATGGTGTAGCTGCTTCACCCAGTCTACTTTCATTGAGCACTCATTGCCATATGTTAAGCATGCCTAAAACACTTTATGTTCTGATCAACATTTTGACATTTTAAGTCCATTAGAAAATTCTGATAAGGCAAAAAAACAATGGGGCAATGCTTGTCTTATAGAAGTTATGAATCTCTGTTAATTATAGAATGAAATGTTAACACACACATGTAATATCAGACTATGGAACATAGATTGCTGTTAGTTTATTTTTTGTTTGTAATATTGTATATGTGCTCATCATGTGTCTGTGTAGGTAAATGTGCCACAAAATCCATGGAGAAGTCAGAGGAGAGCTTTGTGGAGATGATTCTGTTCTTCTACATTTATCTGAGTCAACTGGATTCAGGAATTGAATATAGGTCTTCAGGATTGTGAAGCAAGTACTTTCTCAGTTGAAGACTCTCAGGAGCCCTGTTTTTTTTATTTATAATAAAGAGTGAGTCATGTTATAATGGCTCTACAATTGACATGTTCTCTTGTTTATTATTTAGAGTCACTTTCGAATTATATGAATATACAAATGGAATGGTATACATATAGCATGTTCCCCAAAGGTTCATGACTAAAGGAGTAGCTCTCAGTTTAATGATATTGAAAGCTAGGGGAACTACTATGATCTGGGACATAGTGAAAAATGATTGGAAGGAACGTGGTTGCCGAGAGAAGATTAAAATTGATCACTTAGAATGACGTAGATCTTGAAAGAATGGATAAAATCTCCTAACTACGAATTATGATAAAAGAGCAGCACAATCCCTGCCATATCTCCTTCTGCTTTCATTATTTGTCATACTTCTCTGTCCCCTAGTCTCTCCCCATCTCTTCTCCTAGCATTTTTCCTTCTTCCCTCTGCATAAGCATGAAATGCTATATACAATTTGGTGATACAATCAGAAGAACATTTTTACGCTTTAGATGCATTGCTGTTTGAACTTTCCATTACACGAATTCTGAAAAAATACACTTATTTTCTTTTTAATTTATACAACAGATGGTAATTTTTCATAGCAATACAAAATGGACTAACACATGTACCTTGACTGTTAATAATTTCCAGGCTCATTTACATCTGTGTCTAAAATCCCTCAGCTGTTAAAACATGCCTGTAATGTTTGAAAAGAAGAAAGCCATTGTAAGTGTGAAAATTTACTTGGATTAGTAGTTGTTCATCTTTAGAAGGCCACATTTTTCTGATTTTTTTTTTATTGAGAAAAGGAGAAAAAAAAACAAAAAAACAAGTTTCCACCTCCTCCCAGCCTCCCATTTCCCTCCCCCTCCTCCCAACCTTCTCCCCCTCCTCCCCTCCTCCCACCTTTCTCCCCCTCCCCCCACTCCTTTCCCCCTCCCTCTCCAGTCCAAAGAGCAGTCAGGGTTTTCTGCCCTGTGGTAAGACCTAGGACCTCCCCCCTCCGTCCATATCTAGGAAGGTGAACATCCAAACTGGCTAGGCTCCCACAAAGCCAGCACATTACGTAGGATCAAACCCCCGTGCCATTGTCCTTTGCGTCTCATCAGCCCTCATTGTTCGCCATGTTCAGAGAGTCCAGTTTTATCCCATGCTTTTTCAGTCACAGTCCAGCTGGTCTTGGTGAGCTCTCAATAGATCAGCTCCACTGTCTCAGTGGGTGGGTGCATAATTTATGGCAATAAAATTTTAGACTACAGGTGCTTTTTATATACTGAATAATTTGTGATTTGGAAAAATAAATAATGAAAACAGGTTGTTTACAACAGATTTCTATATTTTTGCAATTGGAAAATGCTGATAACTTAGCAAAGATGAAGGAAAATGTATGATTATAATTAACACGTTAGTGTTTTGTGAAGTTTTAATACAGAAAATCAGTGGAATAATTAAGTTCTCACAGTGGATTTATAACACAAATTTACTGAAAGTAAAAGTATGTCATTGTTCTAAATCCATGTACAACTGCAGATAGTTTATATTTACATTACATAGAACACAATTTCTCTTAAACAATTTTGTTGAGTACACTAATGTGGTACATTGTATTGTATTTCATACTTACATTTTACTTAATTTGCAGATAATATTTAATGCTTTATTTGTTCTTTATGCACAAAAAGTTAGCCTTTGGTCTTATATTAGTGCTTTTGCGAGTAATTTATAATGACAATAATTTTAATTATCATATTTTAAATGAGAATTATTTTTAGAAAGATAGTGCAAATTACCCTGTTTATCACTTGAGCTTCAGAAAATACTAGACTATAACAGATATCAAATAAAATGTTTTACTACCAGGGAAATATGGTGGTTCATAGTAGGAAAATATTAGTTGTTTACTCATACAATAAGGTTGAAAACTTTATAAACTTATTACTTTATTCAAACAAAACACATCTTACAACACTGTTTAGCAGATATTAGTCATATCCATTATTAACAAATCAGAATTAATTTCCTGTGTTAGATATACTTGAAGGCAATATTACTTCAGTAGCAGCCAGCAACAGTTCCACTATGGTTGAGTTAGTGTAAAAAGTAATCCTAGATGACAAAATGTATTAGAACCAATGAATCTTTTATACAGTATTCTAAGGAGTTTAACCTAAGACCTGAGTGAGAAGGGAATGGTAATGACATGGTATATAGTCTGTCAGTTGTCCTCCATTGATTAATAACATCTCTGAAAAGACATTCTTCCAAAAAAAGAAATCAGTGTTCTTAGAACATGTATTTATATAGCATTTTTAAGGAGGTTTAAAACAATTATACTGCTATATTGGACCAAACTTAGAAATATATATATATATATATATATATATATATATATATATATATATATATGTGTGTGTGTGTGTGTATGTATGTATATATATATATGACTACACACAGCACATACTACTAAAAATACATATATGTTCACTATACTTTGAAATTTACATACACACTAAAAAATCTGTGTCAAAAGTGAAGACAGTTGACACATAAGAGCATCAACACAGTTTTATAAAGATACACAAGTGGAAAATAAGGATGATGATAAATTATGATGATAGACCACAAGGCATATGATTTTGTCTTTTTTATCTGGGAATGATTGGACATATTCATTGTTAATGTAACTTCAACTACCTAAGGGTAAGTAAATTTGTCATAGTTCATTTCCATTTAATATATGATCATTCAATAATTGTGAAAGTTCTAATGAGGACAACTTAGACACCAAAATTTTCAGAATTAAAATTTTTCTTCAGATACAAAATAGGTTCGGATTTAGCATCTTGTTTAATCTCCTTTTTCATTACTGCGTACCTATCTTAAATTGCATTAGCTCCATATTAAATTATCAATAAATGTTGTTTTGATTAACTTTTAGCACAAATATAGACATGTTAATATTTTCTGTTTCCTTGTTAATTCCCAATAAATATCAGTATAGTAAATACAATGCCATGTTCAGTAGTGCCATATGGATACAATGAACACAACTTAGAAGATCCTATTTCGTCAATAGTAATTTGAATGAGAGGAAACAAACAGAAGTAAGAAGACATCGAGCAAAAAGAAGAAAAAGGAAAAAATGAGAAACGGGGGAGGTGAATACAATAGAATGACCTTTGAAACATTTTTAGGACATAAAAATACAGTGCTTATATTATTATTCTTGGACTGGCAACAGCTTCAGTGGGCATGATTAAAAGGATTTCCTATAGAGCAAGCAGCTGAAGTGTTTATAGCAGAAGTTCAGTACTATGTGGAATTTGCATTAAAACCCAAGAAAGCAGCTACTTTGGTATCACATTTGACTCTTGGGGAACAAGATCCATGTATAAGTTTGCAGTAGCCTTATTAAAACCGTTCTCATTTTTTGAGACTGAGTTTTTTTTTTCTATTCCTTTCTTATAACACAATATGACAAAAAAGATGGCATGGCTCTATTGCTATCCCATGAAAATGAGTAGGAAAAGGAGCAGATAGTGGCATAGAGGTTGCTGGTGGTGCAGGATACAGGACTGAGGTGAAGTTCCTATCTAGTGTAGCAACTATCTAGTGTAGAGTATCTGTAGTATAACCGACAGAGATGTAAAAGGCCCTGATGTCAGCAGGCAACAGCAGAATTAAGGGATTTGAGTATCAATTCAAATGAGATATTGCATGAATGATAGAAGTCCTACAGAGACAATGAAACAAAGTGGATCGGGAAGTAGGTGATTGCTGCCAGGATCTTACAGATACACACGGAAATGCTAACAAGCTATCAAAATTACAGCGCTGAAGCCAACATAACCTATATACAGGCTTTGAATGCCAAATGCAGGTAGCATGATAACATTCATGAACTATTCAGAAACTGGCTTTTTCCATGTTTTTACTAAAAACAATCCCTAAACAAATAAAAGTTAATGCATTATTTATTAAGGAATGATTCTCTGATCCGTATCTCTTTAATCAACAACATAAAACCCTATTATTTCTTTTAAAGGTAGTGAATTACTTAATGTCTTATATTGGATTGTCCAGGATCAGATATGTGGTAAAAATTTAAATCTATGGACAATAATGTCTCAGTGATCATAGAAACCATCAACAAGGAAGTAGAAAGATCGAGAAGCGGGGGATAGCAAGACAAGGCACAACAATGAGAAAGTATTGAATATGGAAAGCTGGGACTCAAAGATACTTGTGACCTCTGAAAATGACCACCACGTTAGTCCTTTTTGGAGGATAAATTTCAGCAGCTTTATTTTTACATTCTCATCTATCAATAACCAAAGAAAATCACTATCAATTCAACATTTCAATGTATAACCTTCTCCCATAGTTTCATATGTATCAGGGAAGACATATGTTTCATATGTATCAGTGCTTACAAGTAGAAAACATCCTGCAAAATGGGACATCAGAAGGAACATTGACAGTCTGCTAGATGGATGTTGATTACTCTATACCAATCCTAAGGGCCCCTTTTCCTGTCTACCACAGTTGTTACAATTTTGTTGCTTTTTCTTCCTTAGCTAGTGCCTCATCTTTTTACATTGTTTTAGAAATAAAGTTGAAAATGTGAACTAGTTTGAATGAGCAACATGGAGATGTGTAAAGGGAATAAGAAGTTCCTAATTAGATGAGACTTTTATGCATGTTTTAAGATGGTGCCTTGTGACCTGTTCATACTTGCCAAGTTAGCTTTTACTTCCCTATTTTTGTGTCCCCTTAGTAGTTTGAGTATTTTACTGCTGTGTCATTCTTCAAACATCTCAGTACAATTAATTTCATAAAAGATATGATTTATAACATATTATCACTTTATTGTGAACCATAATTGACTATCTTTATTTTAGGTATTACTTATTACCTACCAGACTCATTAAATACCCATCAAATGCCTATTTGTTGAATATATATCAATATTTTCATTGACATTAATCATTCTGTTCAATGCTACCTGCAGAATCTTCTTCTACTAGTCAGTTTAAATGCCTCTACTTAATTTTCTTCAGATTTTGAAAGAGAGTTTGTTTTCTGACAGTTATTTTGTTCTTCAGATGCCTTTGCATTATTTTAAAAAGAAGAAGCTATTTCTGATTAAAAGAAATAATGACGAGAAGAAAATCCTCATTAATTTGGGTTTTGAGTGAATCAAATTGCTTCTGCATGAGGAGGAATGAAACCCTTAATAGCTAGAGAGTTCCCCAGATATTACTTCAAGAGATATTATTAACCTCCGTGTGCTATAGAGATAATACTATATTCAGTGAGCAAATATTTTGAAAATAATGCCATTTGTGAACAGGAAATGGTCACTGATGCAGAATGAATATACCTCTCTCCAATTCTTATGTTAAAAATCCCCAGATTCCTAACCACCAAATCAACACTAAAATGTGAGGGCTTAAAGAAGTGATTAGATACTGAAAGCATGACCCCTGAGAATGGAATAATACCAGTATAATAGATACCCCATGCACTGGACACCCTTAAGGCTAAGGCAGGAGAATCATGAATTTAATATTAGCCAGGGATAGATGAGAGGAGAGAGAGAGAGAGAGAGAGAGAGAGAGAGAATGCCCTTTCTTCTGTGTGGACACAACAACAAAAAGACTATTGTCAAGGGAAAGCAGGCATACCACACACATAACCTCAAAAAATCTAGTTCTTGGATGGTAGAACTTTATGTTGTATAGAAGCTACTTGATTTTACTATATATATATATATATATATATATATATATATATATATATATATATAAATGAATACTCATAAATATTGGTATGTTCTACATTTAGCTCATTGGTTCTTAAGATGAAACGGTATACACAAACTTCAAAATGAAAATACATTCATGTGCTTGAATGGATTCATGTACTTGATAGATTTTGAAACTGCCTTGAAACTTTACTGCCTATATATGAAACTACTAAACAGCATATACAAAACCAAGCAAGACAGTCTTATGTTTTTCAGCTCAAGCATGCATTGCTTTATTCATTTATGTATTGACTGATTTATAGGATTTTAATACTAATAGACAGTTTACACATATTTTTAAAATCTACATGTCCATACATCTTCTACTTTTAAAGCAATATATGGTGCAGAGTGGCCACATTTCAATATGGGATACTTTAAAATATATGAAATTTTGTATTATGTATTACCATCTACCTATGTACACTTAGATTACCTTTCTTCCATTTTCTTGCTTTCCCACTTCCTAGATATAGGGTGTGTGTGTGTGTGTGTGTGTGTGTGTGTGTGTGTGTGTGTGTTACAGTGAAAACATTTGTAAAGAACACACTTCTACTTTTCATTATTTTTCTTTAAGGACACACTTCTTGAAGAATATGCACATACACATGTGACTTTACCTTTAATTTTGAAAAGGAGGTCAAAAGAGGTGTGCTGACTAGTTTACATCTACTTGGCATAAGATGGACTTTTCTGGGAAGAGATAGGAAGAGATATCCTTGAATTAAGAAAATGCCCCACCAGATTGGCTTCTAGGCAAACCCGTGGAGTATTCTCTTGAGTGATAATAGATGTGGAAGTGCCCAACTCACCGTGAGCAGTGCCATCTCTGGGCTGGTGGTACTAAATGCTATAAGAAGTCTGAGATAGCCATGGAGAGCAAGCCAGCAAACTGCTCCAGGACCTTGCTTCAGTTTCTGCACCCCTGCCACCTCTTAAGTTGCTGAAACTGATAATTTAAATTCCTGAACAATTATTTTCTTAGCAAAATATATATTATCTTTTTTCTTATACTCTCTATTTTACATAGTTTTCTACCAATTTTTCACTAACTTTTAAATCATAGTATTCAAAAGTTCTAAATTTTGTTGCAAACAGTTTACAAAGTTTGTAAAACAAAATGGTATTTTCTCTATTGCTTAACTATCAGATTTAAAGAAAAGATTTTTAATAAGCAATTTTATTTTGAGAATTATTTATTTATTATGCATACAGTATTCTGTGTGCGGGTATGTCTGCAGGCCAGAAGAAGGCATCAGATCTCATTATGCATGCTTGTGAGTGTGGTTGCTGGGAATTGAACTCAGGACCTTACAGAAAAATTTTTATTTTTGCTTTGTGGCAAAATGAGAATGCTAGTATTAATGCTGCCAATTTTAGAAAAATTGTTAATGCTTTAAATAACAAGGTGATATGCTAGTAAACTATTATCAATTAATAAAATGGTATTTTCCATAGAATATTTGTTGAATCTTTAAAATTCTAAAGATACTTGGCTTTACTTGCTTCAATCAGTTAATTTTATATATAGGCTAAATTTTCCAGAGCATTATGTATTATCTGCTACTGTTGTTATGTATATCCTCAAATATGTATATTGCTCAGTTCTTGAGTGCCATATTGAACTATAAAACGCAAGCTAATGCTAACTAATTTAGTAGCCTACTTTACAGGATTATTGCTTCCTCAGTACATTTAATTCCCAAAGAAATTCTTTAATTCCCTCAGAGGTAAAAATAACATTCAACTATAAATAACTCGGAGGAGATGAGATGATTATGATTATGAAGCTCATCTTCATACTATTTTTAAATGACATTGTTTGACATTATTTTAGTGGTGTAAGGAATACTCTTTAGAAGAATGTTTTGCTGAAGGTATCAATAATATTAAAATCAAATGGGCATTTTAACAATATAAATGGTAGTTCACCACATCTGTGCTATATTTTTTTGTGTTCATGATAATGGGCATTCAGCTGGGATGAGATAATCATATTTCATTGAACATGTGTCTGATATTCTCATTTAAAACTCATTTAAGACTTACTTATACAAAGTGGTATCTGAGAAAAGAACTTATTCTTTGTGCGGCAAATTTCAAAGGAAAGTAATTTATCAATTAAAATATTATTAGATTTAAAAAATAGTACTAAATTATTTCTTGTTTTTACTATTTGTATTTAAGGCTCACACCATTAGACTGAACCCATGCCTGACAGTGCTCAGGTAGCTGAGAACCAGAGACCAGATCACCCATCAAACTAGGATACAAAATTCTGTTTTGCTAAAGAAACATAGCAGTAAAATGACTTGCAATGACATTCTGCTTTATTACTAGCACAACCCTTTTCAGAGAAGGTTCCTCCTTCAGGAAATGAGTGAAAATACAGAGAACCAAAATTAGGCAATGTACAGAGATTGAGAGACCTAGGAACACTCAGTATTTTTTTAATTAATTTATTTATTTATTAAAGATTTCTGTCTCTTCCCCGCCACCGCCTCACATTTAACTCCCCCTCCCCCAATCAAGTCCCCCTCCCTCCTCAGCCCGAAGAGCAATCAGGGTTCCCTGCCCTGTGGGAAGTCCAAGGAACCCCCACCTCCATCCAGGTCTAGTAAGTTGAGCATCCAAACTGCCTAGGCTCCTACAAAACCAGTAAGTGCAGTAGGATCAAAAACCCATTGCCATTGTTCTTGAGTTCTCAGTAGTCCTCATTGTCCGCTATGTTCAGAGAGTCTGGTTTTATCCCAGGCTTTTTCAGACCCAGGCCAGCAGGCCTTGGTGAGTTCCCAATAGAACATCCCCATTGTCTCAGTGTGTGGGTGCACCCCTCGAGGTCCTGAGTTCCATGCTCGTGCTCTCTTTGATTCTGCTCCTGATTTGGACCTTGAGATTTATGTCCGGTGCTCCAATGTGGGCCTCTGTCTCCTTTCATCGCCTGATGAAGGTTAATATTCAGGAGGATGCCTATATGTTTTTCTTTGGGTTCTCCTTATTTAGCTTCTCTAGGATCACTAATAATAGGCTCAATGTCCTTGGTTTATGGCTAGAAACCAAATATGATTGAGTACATCCCATGCTCGTCTTTTTGGGTCTGGCTTACCTCACTCAGGATAGTGTTTTCTATTTCCATCCATTTGCATGCAAAATTCAAGAAGCCCTTGTTTTTTACTGCTGAGTAGTACTCTAATATGTATATATTCCATACTTTCTTCATCCATTTTTCCGTTGAAGGGCATCTAAGTTGTTTCCAGGTTCTGGCTATTACAAACAATGCTGCTATGAACATAGTAGAGCATATACTTTTGTTGTATGAAAAGGCCTCTCTTGGTTATATTCCCAAGAGTGGTATTGCTGGGTCCAGGTGTAAGTTGATCCCGAATTTCCTGAGAAACCGCCACACTGCTTTCCAAAGTGGTTGCACAAGTTTGCATTCCCACCAGCAATGGATGAGTGTACCCCTTTCTCCACAACCTCTCCAACAAAGGTTATCATTGGTGTTTTTTATTTTAGCCATTCTGACAGGTGTAAGATGGTATCTCAAAGTTGTCTTGATTTGCATTTCCCTGATCGCTAAGGAAGTTGAGCATGACCTTAGCAATAAGTCAACATAAGGGGATCAAGGGGATTCGTATCGGAAAAGAAGAAGTTAAGCTCTCGTTATTTGCAGATGATATGGTAGTATGCATAAGCGACCCCAAAAACTCTACCAAAGAACTCCTACAGCTGATAAACACCTTTACTAATGTGGCAGGATACAAGATCAACTCCAAAAAATCAGTGGCCTTCGTATACACTAAGGATAAGGAAACAGAGAGGGAAATTAGAGAAGCATCACCTTTCACGATAGTCACAAATAGCATAAAATATCTTGGGGTAACTCTGACCAAGGATGTGAAAGATCTATTTGACAAGAACATTAAGTCTTTGAAGAAAGAAATTGAAGAGGACACCAGAAAATGGAAGGATCTCCCTTGCTCCTGGATTGGGAGGATCAACATAGTAAAAATGGCAATTCTACCAAAAGCAATCTATAGATTCAATGCAATCCCCATCAAAATCCCATTAAAATTCTTCACAGATCTGGAGAAGACAATAATCAACTTTATATGGAAAAACAAAAAACCCAGGATAGCCAAAACAATCTTATACAACGAAAGATCGTCTGGAACCATTACCATCCCTGACTTCAAACTCTCCCACAGAGCTACAGTATTGAAAACAGCTTGGTATCGGCATAAAAACAGAGAAGTCGACCAATGGAATCGAATAGAAGACCCTGACATTAACCCACAAACCTATGAACAGCTGATTTTCGATAAAGGAGCTAAAAGTATACAATGGGAAAAAGAGAGCATCTTCAGCAAATTTGCTGGCAAAACTGGATGTCAACCTGTAGAAGAAGGAAAATAGATCCATATCTATCACCATGCACAAAACTCAAGTCCAAATGGATTAAAGACCTCAATATCAATCCAAACACACTGAACCTGATAGAAGAGAAAGTGGGAAGTACTCTACAATACATGGGCACAGGAGACCACTTCCTACATATAACCCCAGCAGCACAGACATTAAGAACCTCATTGAAGAAATGGGACCTCCTGAGACTGAGAAGCTTCTGTAAAGCAAAGGACACTGTCGCTAAGACACAAAGGCAACCCAATGACTGGGAGAAGATCTTTACCAACTCCGCAACTGACAAAGGTCTGATCTCCAAAATATATAAAGATCTCAAGAAACTAGACCGTAAAATGCTAATCAACCCAATTATAAAATGGGGCACTGAGCTGAACAGAGAATTCTCAACAGAAGAAGTTCAAATAGCCAAAAAACACTCAGTATTAAATGGAATATTTCCATCAAATTCCTCCTGCCTGGGGTCAGAGAACCCAGAAGTGGTGAATGTGGAGAGATTGTAAAATCTAGAGTGGATGGAGAACACCAAGGAAACAAGGTTTACTGGACACCGCAGGACTAATGCATGTCAGTATGCACAGGGCACGCACAGGTCCATATTGGATGGGATGGCAGCACTGAGACTGGAAGTGGATCCAAACCTCATCCCTCATCCAGGAGCTCTTGCCAGTTGACCTACCACCGGAGGAAGTGTTTATTTTATCTGAAGGAATCTTACCGGGGATACAAACCCCCCTTAGAGACAGGACCCAATCCCAGCAGTAGATGTCAACACAAAATGTATTCAATGGCATTTTTGGAGTGTATTTTTTCTCTCATAATGCTTTGTTTGCAATTCTTCTTCTTTGTTTTTGTTCTTTGTTTTACCTCACTGATCTTTTGCATATATATATATATTTTTTTTTTCATTTTTTTTTGTTTTTATGAGATTGCTGTGTGCAAAAGTGTGTGTCCATGTACCTGTATCTTTTCATTGTGCTTTATTTTTTGGCTCTTTTTCCTGTTTGTTTGTTTTGTCCTTCTCTCATTTGTTTTGTTTTAGTTTCCTGTTTGTTTTCTAATGAGAGAGAAAAAAAAGAGTGTATATATGGGTGGGTGGTGAATGAAAAAATTAAAATTATATGAAAATAATAATTTTGAAATTCTATGCTAACTACTAAATTCAGTAAGCATAAATTGTGAATATACATTATGTGAATTACGTTCTTCAACAAGCTGTTCATGATTTCTTTTTTCAGCCCAATAAACCTTATTTTCCCATTCTCACAGTATTTTGATGCACTGTTAAACTTTCATTCTCATTTGTTATATTCTGGATTTTTTTAAATAATACTTTAGGAATCATGTGTTTTTCTGTGTGCATATTTGTGTGCATTAGCGTGTGTGTATGTACGTGTGTATTTGTATATATTTATGTAAACAGTTAATGAAATATAATATCAATTTGATTGGACAAAATTACTTATCAAAAATATTTAATTTATCAACAATCAATGAAGTCTTGGGATATGTTAAAGGAATTTCATTTGGCTTATATATTTAGAGGCTCAGGGAAGGAAAAGTAAGATTTAGTGAAAAAATATATAAATCCTTGCGTAGTAGTTAAAGCAACTGTTGTGACAGTTATCTATAGAAATATGACAACAAAGGAATGAGAAGCAGAATGTTCTTTTCTGGGGATAAGGACTATGGTTTGCTACATATAAATTCTCACTTGTTAAAATGACAGTTATTACAATGTCTTTTAATCAACAGTTAGCAACAACCAAAGTTAAGAAGAAATATCCATAACCAGGAAGCACTTCTGTTAATCATTACTAATAAATTTCAAGATGCAAGTTTACACCCATAACAAAATAAACCTTTGTATTATGATGGTTTTGAAAT
>NW_024544449.1:0-29637 GCF_018167655.1 Microtus oregoni | reverse complement strand
GTGTGATCAATAAATAGTTCAGTATATCCTGTTGAGGAAGACAGGGTAGAGTTACTCTTTGTGTCTTTGAATCCATGCTGCCCTATCTATCCTTGATCTGTCCAACCTTGGAAGTTAGGAGTGATGTAGTATGCTTGTCACCTCATTCTGTCATACAGATAAAGCTTGGCAAGAGCTCATGTCTTTCTCTCAGAATCCATGTGATGCTAACTTTATCTGAAATGTGAAGGAGGATAGACGTAACCCAGTGTTATCTTCCACTACAATTTGTTCTTGAGAGCAGACTTGCAGGGAGCTACTGTTTCTTTTTCTCTGAGAATCAGTGACATATTAACTTGATTTGTACTGCAAACATGGACAGGAGTGAGCTAGTACCCTCGCATACTCAGTCTGTTCACAGGAGGATTGGTGGGAGCTAGTTTCTGTCTCTCGGAGTTCCTGTTTTTCCTCACTTGATCCAATGCAGGAGTTTTGGAATGAACTAATGTGTTCTCTACCTAAGTATATCTTATGGTGTAGTCTTTCAGTGAATTGCATGCTATCTCACCATACTTGACCTGTTCTAGAAAGAATATGGTGGTGACATATCATGCTTTCCATCTCAATCTGTCACAAAAAGAATTAACAGGCAGTAGGCAGTGTCTATCTTTGATTTCATGTCATTCTTGCTGTGTTCTATGTTTTGGAGGAAATTAGCAGTAAGTTAATATGTTCTCTACTTAAGTCTGTCCTACTGAGTACATTTGGAGGTAATTTCTCACAGCCAGAAACTTTGTTTCTTTGTCCTAACTTTGATCTCTCTTATAGTTCACTAACAGTGAACAAATGTTCAATCCACCTGCCTTTTTCATACTGAAGAGTCTTGAAGGGACCTCCTGTCATTTTCTTAGAAACCATGCTATCCTATCTTTGCTCTGTTCTACTGAAGATGTTAGGTGTGAAGTAGTCCGCACTATACCTCATTATCTCCTACTAAATGGCTTGGAGAAAGCTAGTCTGTCTCTCAGATTCTATGTTGTCCTAAACTGGATTTATTTTATGGTTAATTAGAGGAGTGATGAATTGTGCACTATACGTCAATCTCTCCTAGAAAGGAGGATTGGGAGGAGTGAGTGTCCAATCTCTCAGTCCTTGTCAACTAAATATTGATCTGGTCTACAGGAGAGCTCAGAAATAAGCTAGTACACTCTCACCTCTCTCTGTCCAAAGAGGTGGCATGGATCAAGCTTATAATTTATTCTAGAATCCATCCCATTAAATTTTGATATGGAGAAAGTTTGGAGTGAACAAGCTTAGTTTATACTGAAGCCTGTCTTACAGAGGAGTCCTGGGGGGAAATATGTTTGACTTTTGGAATCCATGCTGTCTGATCCTTGATGTATCATATGGATAAGGTTAGAAATAAACTAGTGTGTTCTCTACCTTAGCCGATTCTACAGAGGGGCTTGGATGGAGATAGTGCCTATCTCTCAAAATGCATGCCATCCTTACTTTGATATGTCATTCCAAGGAGAAAGGGAGTGAGGAATTATCAAATTTATTCTGTCTCACAAAGGAGGATTGTAAGGAGCTAGGATCTATCTCTCAGAGTCCATTTTGTTCTAAATTGATCTTTATCATGGCAGAGTTCAGGACTGAAGTACTGCACTCTCCACCACAGTATAATTTATAGAGGAGGTTTGGAGGGAGCTAGGGACTTTACCACATCATCCCCATTTTCCTGAAACTTAACATCTCTCATGGAGGAGGTTATGAGTGGACTATTGTGTTCTCCACCTCAGTCTGTATTACTAAAGATACATGGAGTCAGCTTTTCTCTTTCTCTCCGAATTCAGGTTGCCCTAACTTTGATCTGTCCTACGAATAAGGTTAAAAGAGTATGAACATACTGTGCACTCTAGCGTGTCCCACAGAGTAGGACTTTCGAGCTAATGTCTGTCTCTCAGAATCCATTTCATCTGATTATTGGTCTGTACTACAGATGACTAGAAAGGAACTAGTGTACTCAACTACTTCAGTTTGTCTTGCTTTGGGTGTGTGGAAAGAGATAGTGACTGTCTCTCAGAATTGGCATCCTAACATTGATTTATTTTATTACAGGGGATAGGAATGAACTGGTTTGCTCTCCATCTCAGCCTGTCCTACAGGAGGTTTAGTGAGAGCTGGTATCTCTCAGAAAACATGCCGCCCTAACTTGATTTGTTCTACTGAAAACTTTAATATAGAGTTAGTGTTTCTTCTGCCTCAGTGTGTCCTACAGAGGAAGATTGGAGAAGGCTAATGTTTTTCTCTCAGTATCTACAATGTCTTAATTTGGATCTGTTCTACAGATAAATTTAGAAGAATCCACATCCTCATCAACTGATATGTCCTGTTACAAAGGATCAGAGTGTCCTCGTATATTGTACACAATAATCTCTTTTAGAGAGAAGGCAGGGTGGCAGCTTGTATCAGTCTCTTTGAATTTATCTTTTGATTAGCTGACTCTGTTCTAATGCAGAGAGAAGGAGTGAACTAAAATACATTCTACTTTAGCATGTCCCAAAGATGAGATTTGGAGAGAGCTAGTGTCCTTCTAAGAATGCATGTCATACAAACATTGATCTAAACTGTAGAGCAGGTAGCAAATGACCTAGTATGACCTTAACATCACTATGTCATAAGGCAGAGTCATTAAGGGAGCTAGATTATGTCCCACAAAATGCATGCAAGCCTATATTGATGTATTCTGTGAAAAATGTTAGGAGTGAACTTCTATGTTTTTCATTTTTGCTGTCTTAATGATGAGAATTGAAGGGAGTTGGTATCTCTATCTCAACATCCAAGTTCTATTATCCTTGGTCTCTTTTCTGTAGCAGATTAAAAGCAACCTACTGCGCTTGCCACTTAGTCTGACATATGAGGAAGCCTTAGAGAGAATTAGTGTCAATCAGTCTCTTACCATCCATGTTATCCTAACTTAATCTGTACTATGAAGAAGAATAGGAGTAAAAGCATGTGCTCTCAAGCTCTGTTTGTCCTGCTGAGGAGGACTGAAGGGAGCTTGTGTCTGTCCTCCAGAATCCATCTTGTGCTACCTTGACTGATCAACTGAAGAGGACAGGGATGACCTCGTATGTTCTTTACCTCAATATAGTCCTTCACAGAAGGCTTGGCATGACTGTCATCCTAACTTTATCTATCCTAGGAAGGAGGTACAGTGTGAGCTAATATATCCTGACACTTAGTCTGCGCTAAGGAGGATTTTCAGAGAGAACTTGGTTCTAATGCACAGAATCCTTGTGATCTTAACCTTGATCTATCCTATGCTTAACTTTAGAAGTGATTGAAAATGCTCACCATCCTTCTAAGACATGATGGGGACTTGGATGTACCTAATGTCTGTATCTTAGAATCTTCGGCATCCTAACTTGGTCAGTCCAAGATTAGAGATTAAGAGTGAGATAATGTACTCTCCACCTCAGTGAATCCAATGGAGGAGGCTTAGCGGAAGCTAGGCTCTGCTTTTCAGAATCAATATCATCATAACTTGATATATCTTATGTAGAAGTTAAAAAGGAATTTGGGAGCTCTTCAACACAGTCCACTCTCCTAAAGAGGATTGGAGGGCAGTAATGTCTCTCTAAGAACCAAGGTTTTAATACCCATGATCTATCTTAAAGATAAGGATAGAAGTAATCTAAAATGCCCTAAACCTCACTCAGTATCTCCTATGCAAAAGAGAGGGATGAAACTAGTATCTGTCTCTCAGAATGCATATAGTTCAAACTTGTTCTCTACAACAGAAGAAGTTAGGAGCTATCTATTGTATTCTTACCTCTAGTATCTCCTAATGAAGATGATTGGAGGAAACTAGAGTTTGTCTCTCAGAATTCATATCATTCTACCTATGTCTGTTCAACGCAGGAGACAAATTGTAAATTAACATGTTCTCCACCTCCATTTATATGATGGAGGAGGTTTGGAAGAAGTTAGCATCTAACTCTCAGAATCCATGTTTTCCTCAGTTGCCTTGTCCTATGAGTTTAGAATGGAGCTAATATAATTTCTACCTCAGTGTATATACTTGGAAGGAACTAGTTCTGTCTGCTAGAATCCATGTCATCCTAAGTATGATCTGTTCGAAGGATGATTTTAGAGTGCACTAGTGCACTCTATATCTCAGTCAGCCCTATATGATGTATTTGTGGAGGAGGAGGGACTAGTTCTTTCTCTCAGAATTCATGTCATGCTCTCCTTGATCAGTCCTATGGAAAAGGTAGGAGTGAAGTTGTGTGCTTTCCATTCCAGGCTGTCCTAATGAGGAGGCTTGTAGAAAGCTTGGAGCTGTCTTTCAGAATCTATGTAACTATAACTTGATCTGTCCTACAGAGGATTGAATGAGAGAAGTTGTGTGTTCTGTCCCTAAGACCATTCCACTGCTGAGGCTTGGAAGGAAATCATGTCTGTCTCTCATAATTCAAATTCTCTAATCCTTGACCCCTCAAATAGAGGATGTAACGAACTAGTGTGTTCTCCAAATCACTGCCATATGAAAGAGGTTGATAGGGAGGTAGTGTATGTCTCAGAGAACCCATGTTATACTAACACTCATCTGTCATATGAATAAAGTTAGGGAAGAAATAATATGCTTTCCATATCAGTCTCTCAATCTGACACATGGAGGGGGGCTTGAAGGGAGCTAGTATCTCTGTATCTCTCTCTCTCAGGAACCAAGTTGTGCTACCTGCTCTGACCCAAGAGGAGCCATGTTGTGGCCTGGAAGCATCTTTTATTCCTATGGTTTCTTAAAAGTTCCTGTCTACTTTGTATAGATGGGTGCATTGTGCCTGGATATTTTTTTTCTTGTGTATAAATGCATGTGGCCATGCAATGTTTGTTTCTGACTAGTCTGTGATGCCTGGATTTGTATCTTCCATGTGTCAGGAATTGCTATTAAGGTTACCTGCCTATGCTCAGAATTTGTCCCTGGGCCTTTCTAGTATTAAATCTGATGCAATGACAGAGGTTGTTTTATGCTGTTCTATCTTATTAAAAACAGCTGAGTAATTGGGTACAGTTAAAACTCTGTAACAAAAGTTAACTTCAGACTGGTAACTGCAAATTTAAACTGCTCTAGAAAACAACATGTGCACAGTCACCATTAAGTAAAACCAAGTGGGACGCAACCATTTGACTAAGGATGGAAAAGAGGGGGGTCATATTACTTTACTACCTATCTCAAATAAAGTCCCACATAGACTGGCCCCACCAAGAAGACATAAGGTGTTCAATATATTTTAGATTAGCATGCATTTTTGTATGATCATTCACATCCTGGTAAAAAACAAGGTTTATGAAAGATAGGATATAAAACAATGCTTGTATACTGAGGTAAAATGTTTACAATGTGAAAATGTGGTTTGCCTTCTACAGATTATGGTTATGCTCTATGTCTTAGAATCACATATAAACACCAGAGACTGAGTTATTCTTATTTTATGATACAGTAAGGTGATGACCAAAACTGTTTAACAAAGAGTTTCTCCTTATCTAAGGTCTGTTAAGGTTAACAAAGACCAATATAAAAATATACTCTTAACCTTCTTGCATTTTGTAAAACTGGTAAGCTGTAGCTAATTTGGTAAAGTAAGTCATACAGAAAATTGTTATATTCTATAACAGTGCACTAGACATACAAGTTAACCATCGGTTACCTCATAAAGGATCAACTTCTTTAATATGTTCAGATTTAGCTTAATTTAGATATACCAAACAGAAAATGATTCCCTGATCATCAAACACTTCATGGATCTGAGAATATGGCATTTTAATTAAAAAAAGCTTCTCATAATAGAGATATGCCAGCTCTTAGCAGCACCCCTGTATCTCCTCCAAGGAAGCTGCAGATGACTGCAGAATACCTTATGCTGTAGCTTGCTTGAAATGCAGCAAAGCCAGCCAGGGTGTGGAGAACTGTTTTGCACCTTAACTGCTGTCAAGACTTGTCCAGACTGGGTACAAGCAGGACACTCGGTAACTGATTGTCCCACTTTGCCTAGACAAAGTAGGCTGGTCCCCCGATAAGTTTCTATGCTCAAGAAAATTCTGTCCATTCTAGGTTTGGCAGCAGAAGACTGATACTGCTTTGACAGCCATGGAGAGACCTGGGGTAGCTGGGAAGCTGTCACATTTTTGCTTACACAGGTAAAATTTATCCATCTCGGTTTGAGGGCTGTGGTGCTGACAGAGTTGACAGTTTAAAAGTGTTCCTTATAACCCTTGGTTATACCTTATAATCACCTTGGTAGCTCATTAGTTCATTATTTAAGTTTACTGTAAAAAATACATACAGGTTTGCTTCTTTCATCAGTTTCATAACAGGATAAACAGTTTCAGAAGTAACTTTAGAGGTTCAGAGTTTTAGCATTGATAAATGGAATTTTGATATACCGACAAAGCACTGACTACAAAGAGTTTGAGGAGTCTTAAATTTCTCTGGATTTTACTGGCCCCAGGTTTTAAGAACTGGTTAGTATTAGAGAGGGCATGGAAGCCTTCAGGAATGTTCAGTTCCCTCTTCTCTTCTTTCACTCACTAAACCTCTTTTGTTCAGTAAATATCCACTGGCTGTCATCTAAGTATAGACCAAAAGATATATTTCATTAGGCTAAAACCAGGCCCTAGGAAAAATGTTTTATCCCAAATACATAGTCTCTGCTATGACACCATGGTATAAATATGTCCCGGTTGTCTTCCTGATACTTCCAGGTTTCTGGAGAAAGAATTCTGCTACTGTATCAAGAAATCTGACTTGGTGGAAACTAATATCTGTCTCTAGAGACCCCATTTGACACCACTCATTTTGAGCATATCTTACAGGTCCACTCCTCCTGCTAGACTTGTATCTAGGTCAACCCACAGGAAGCCCTCAAGATATGCCAGCCCCTACACAAGCTCCAAGGACACCAGCCCATATACCAACTGGGTGAGTACTGGAAGGTTGACTTCACCCATATGCCTACTCATAAAATGGCTCCATTATCTCTTAACTCTTATTGACATCTTTACAGGATGGATGAACTCCCCACCTCCAGCAGAAAACAGCAGATATGATGGCTCAGGTACTCCTGAAGTTATCATCCCCTGATTTGACATGTCATTCCCCTAAGCTTCTGGAATATCAATGCTGGTACCACCTCTCCAGACTCAAGGGCATATCGGCTCTTTCATCTGGCTCACTCACCTTTGCCTCCTCTAAACAGCCAAGGTGGCTTTCCATTTCATCCTTTCTGGCAGTCATCACTCTTCCCATGGCTAGCCTTCTTCATAGGGCCATTGTTAATAATCTATTTTTTTCTCCTAGATACCTACCTGCTTTCTCAGCCCCCTCAAGTAGCAGATTCCTGAGGTCTCCAAACACTTCTTCATCCATACCTCCTGCCATGCATCAGTTCACCTACCCCCATGCCATTTCTTGCCTACAGGAAGTAGCCATACTTGAAGTACCACCTATATACCCAAAATTTCTGGGATGTTTAGGTGGAAGTTCTGCTTCAGCCCCACCTTTTTTCTCTCTCTCCAGATGTCACCCGTGAGAAAGTCCACCAACTGTCTGCTCTTCTCCCTGAGATGCTAAATACCATGCCTACAGAGCTTTTAAGAACCAGCCCAAAGACCCACCACGTGATATCTCTCCTTCCTCTCCCAGGAGTCACCTGGACATTGATTTGTTCTGTTTCAAATCTGGATTTATTAATTCAGCTGACTGTGGCTTATTGCATTGGTGAATATAACCTACAACCTGAGATTTTCAAAGATAAGAGTAACAAGAAGTAAGACATAAAAAGCCAGCAGGCAGATGAGCAGGGAATGAAGGGCAGGGGTGGAGATGCAGACAAACAGTGAGAAGGGGGGAGAGCAGGAGTGCTTTGTTCTAAACCCTGGAGGAGTGAGCTTAATCAAGTGTATGGTGTGCACAGTCCCCAATTTGGATAAATTCATCAAGAGATACCCTAATGTTGTCAGTAGTACAAACTTGTACCATGGGTACCAATTGATAAGCCTTTAGCTGGAGACCGAATACTACAGGTCTGCATCTGGTTCTATAAACCTATAGTGGAGGGTTTGGAGCATTTGCCTTTGTTCATAATATCTTCCACATAAGGAATTCCAAGGAGCAGCGATCAACCCTGCTCCAAACAGGCCTGAGTTGCCTAGCACTGCAGTGGCTTGGCAATCAATCTGGGGTTGAAAGAGGTCACAGACTTCTTATAGGCATTTTGGTTTGGGAAGGGGTAGCTTACAAAGCCAGGAGTCAGTAGAGTACGGTAGAGGGTGGTGTAGGAGGGAGAGCAGTTTCCCATGCATTTGTGGTAAATACTCAATTCTACCTGGGGCTGTCATGCTTGGGTTAAGCATTTTTGAAAGTCCCAGTTGTGGCTTTCTTCTGCAATGCTGCGTAGAAATCAAGCTGAATTGGTAAAGCCAGGTTTAATAAGAAGAGCAAAGTAACTCTCTTGTGACTCCTGGGGGAGGAAGGAGAGGAATAAAATGGCTGGACTATGGGCCAGGTCTTAAATACCCTGTAGGTGTGATATTGAACATCTCACAGGGAGGAGTTTCTTTTTGGCAGACATTTTTAGGGGCAGGGTCTGGAGAGAGAGAGGTAGGGCCAAACTGACTGAAACTTCCAACTCGATACCACCATTGGTAAATCCTATGAAAATCTCTGGAGTGAAATTGTGGGATCTCAGCATCAGCAGGCTAGGAGAGATCTACTCAGTCTTTCAAAACACATATCTCCTAATGATTATCAGTCCTACAGATGAGTATAGAACAAGGACTGTTCTGTACTGTAGCCTATCCCTTGGAAAACAGTGGGAAGGAACTAATATCTCAGAATGTATGTAGCCAAACCCAGCATATACAACATTGGAGACTAAGGTTGAACTAGTGTGCTGTTCACTCCTGTCTTCCTAGTGAAGATTAGAAGAAGCTGGAGTCTGTCTCTCAGACTTCACATAATTTTAACTCTGTATGGTAAAGAAAGGAGGAGAAAGAGTAAACTAATGTGTTAGTCTGTACATGGAGGTAGCTTGGGTGAAAGTAGTGTCTATCTTTTAGGATCCAAACTGTCTTATCTTGATATGCCATATGGAGGAGTTCTGAAAGGAACTAAAAACTTGTTTCCGGGTACATTTACCCCTCACTCTGTCATAGAGAAGATGTTTATAGAGTGCTAGTGTCTGGCCCCTAGAATTCATCTTGTGCTACCCTCAATTTCTAACTATGGATAAGGTTATAAGTTAATTAGTATACTATCTACATCCTCTGTCCTGCATTGAAAGTTTAGATGCATCTAGTGTCTGTCTTAGAATTGGTGTTATCCTAATCTTGATCTGTCCTACAAATGATGAAAGAATTTAACTGTTGTACTCTCAATTTCATTCTTTCCTACAGAGGTGAATAGGGGTGGTAATGTCTATCTCTCAGAAGCCATGTAATACCAACTTCATCAGTTCTGTTGAGGAGGATAAGTGTGAATTACTATGCTCTGCAACTTAGGCAGTGCTATGGAAGAGGGCTTGGAAGCAACTAGTGTCTGTCTATCTCTCAACATATATGTTGTCCAAAACTTGATTTGTTTTAAGGGTAACTTTAGGGGTAAATAAAGTACTCTCTATCTGTCTGTCCTGAAGAAGCTTAGAGAGACCAAGAGGCTGTGTCTCAGAATCCATATTGTGTCAACCTTGTTCTATCCTATAGAGGAGATTAGAAGTGATATTAGGTTCTCTCCACTTATCTCTGTCCTTCTCAGGTGACTCTGAGGGACTTAGTTTCTCACATAGTTGTCTTAACTTTTTGATCTGCCCTGCAGTTAAAGTCATGAATAAACTAGATTCAGTCCTCATATGCCTGTCCTTCTGAAGAGTCTCAGAGTGACTAGTGTCTGCTTCTCAGGATCTATTTTGTGGCAAATTCCTGTGCTTGGAAGGAGATTTAGAATGATCTAGGATGCTTATTGCCTCAGGTTGTGCTATTGAGAATGCTTGATGGGAGCTAGCATCTATCTCTGAAAATCCAGGCTATAATCACATTGATCTTTTACCCACAGAAAGGATAGGAGTGAGAGATAACATCACCTACTCTTCAACTTAGCATGTGTGAGAATGCTGAGATCTCGTTTCTGTCTTTCATTTTTCAAATATTTCAAACTACAACTTCTAGTAGAAGAGGCTCAGAGTGAACTAATGTGCTCACCACCTCAGCCTATACTATGGCAGAGGCTTAGTGGACCCTCAAGTCTGTCTCTCAGAATTCATGCCATGCTAACATGGATATGCCCTTGGGTTAACTTTAGGAGTGACCCTATGTATTCTACTGCACAGTCTATCCTACATTAGAGATTACAGGGAGCTGGTATCTGTTTCTCAGAATCCATGTTGTCCTGACTTTGATCCATCCTACTGAAGAAGATAGAAATTAATGATTGTTCTTTCTACCTCAGTCTGTTGCATGGAGGAGGCTTAGAAAAAGCTAGTGTTTATCTCTTAGAATTTATTTTGTCCTTTCTTTTTCTTTCCTAAAGATGAGGTTAGGATTGAAATAATTTGCTCTACACTTTATGCTGTCCTACAGGAGAGGATAGAAGGCAGCTCTCAGATATTTCTGGGAATCCTCATCATTCTAACTTGATCATTTCAGGAGAAGTGGGTAGGAGTCAGGTACAGTGGACTCCACCTCAGTACAATAAATAGAAGGGGCTTAGAAAAAGCTAGTTACCATCGCTCCAAATCTTTATCTATGCAACTTGACTTACTCTAAGAAAGAATTTAAGAGAGAAATTGTCTGCTTCCCAGCCCAGTTCCATCTACTGAGGAGGCTTGGAGAAAGCTAATGTCTGTCTTTCAGAATCCAAGTTATCTTAACCTTAATCGTCTCTATGGATAAGAATGTGACTAACTTAGTGTGATCAATAAATACTTTAGTATATCCTGTCAAAGAAGATAGGGTAGAGTTACTGTTTGTCTTTTTGAATCCATGCTGTCCTATCTATCCTTATCTGTCCAACATTGGAAGTTATGAGTGCAGTAGTAAGCCTGCTGCCTCATTCTGTTCTACATACAAGGTTTGGTAGGAGCTTGTGTCTATCTCTCAGAATCCATTTTGTGTTCATTTAATCTGAAATATGAAGGAGGAAAACAGTAACCTAATGTTGCCTTCCACAACAGTCTGTTCAGAGGAGTCTTGCACAGAGCTAGTGTTAGTCTCTGAGAATCAATGGCATCCTAACTTGCTCCATATTGCAGAGGAGGATAGGAGTGAACTGGAATGCTCTCAAACTCAGTCTGTTCACAGAAGGATTGGTGGTGGGACTCAGTGTCTGTCACTCAGAATTCAGTTTTTTTTTTCCAGACAAAATCTAACACAAGAGGTTAGGAATGAACTACTGTGCTCTCCATGTAAGTATGTGTTACTGAACAGCCTTTTAGTGAGCTGTTAACTGTCTCTCCCTAATGCCCTGCTCTAGAAAATTAGAAAGATTATGGTGGTAGCATAGTATTCTTTCTATCTCAATCTGTCACAAAGAGAAATGAAAGGGGGTAGGTTGTGTGGGTTTCAGATTTCATGTCACCCTTGCTATGATCTATACTTTCCAGATAAGGAGTAAGCTAATATGTTCTCCGTTGAGTATCTATCCTACTAATTACTCTTGCAGTTATTTTCTCTGTCAGAATACCTGTGTTCAAAACTTTCATCTCTCCTATAAGGATATGGGTTAACCAGTGTTCAGTCTGCCTGGCTCTTCCATACTGAGGAATCTTCAATGGAGTGAATTAGTGTATACTTTACCTCATTCTGTTCCATAAAAAAATGACTTGGAAAAAGTTAGTTTGCTTCTCAAAATATATTGTGTTCTAAACTGGATTGTTTCGTGGCTAAAGATTTGAGTAATATAGACTACCCTACATCTAAATCCGTCCTATGGAGGAGGATTGGGAGGAGCTAGTGTCTCTCTCTCAATCCTTATCATCTAAATGTTGATCTGTCTCACAGGAGAGGTCAGAAATTAACTAGCATGTTCTCATATCAGTCTGTCCAACAGAGAAATCTTGGAACAAGCTTGTATTTATTCTAGAATCCATCTGTTTCAATCCTTCATTTGTTTTATGAAGCAAGTTAGGAATGAGATAGCTTAATCTATACCTAAGTCTGTCCTATGGAGGGGTTCTGGGGGAGATTTTTGTCTTTCAGAATCCATGCTGTCTGATCCTTGGTGTGTTCTTTTGACAAGCTTAGAAATGAACTGGTTAGAGAAGCTAAATAAGAAGGTGAACCCAAAGAAAAACATATAGGCATCCTCCTGAATATTAACCTTCATCAGGCGATGAAAGGAGACAGAGACCCACATCGGAGCACCGGACTGAAATCTCAAGGTCCAAATCAGGAGCAGAAGGAGAGAGAGCACGAACAAGGAACTCAGGACCAAGAGGGGTCCACCCACACACTGAGACAATGGGGATGTTCTATCGGGAACTCACCAAGGCCAGCTGGCCTGGGTCTGAAAAAGCATGGGATAAAACCGGACTTGCTGAACATAGTGGACAATGAGGACTACTGAGAACTCAAGGACAATGGCAATGGGTTTTTGATCCTACTGCACGTACTGGCTTTGGGGGAGCCTATGCAGTCCTAGACCTGGATGGAGGTGGGTGGTCCTTGGACTTCCCACAGGTCTGGGAATCCTGATTGCTCTTTGGGCTGATGAGGGTGGGGGACTGGATCAGGGGAGGGGGAGGGAAATGGGAGGCGGTGGCGGGGAGGAGGCAGAAATCTTTAATAAAAAAATAAATTTAAATAAAAAGAAAAAAAAAAGAAATGAACTGGTGTGCTCTCTACCATAGCCTGTTCTACAGAGTGTGCTTGTTTGAAGCTAGTGTCTCTCTCTCAAAGTCCATGTCATCCTGCCTGAGGAGAACAAAAGTGAAGAACTCTCAAATTTAGTCTGTCTTACAAAAGAGTATTGGAGGGAGCTAGAATCTATTTCTCCTAACTTACTTCATAAAACAAATCAAAGTTTGAAAGAGATGGATTCTAAAATAAACCCAAGCTTTCTGCTAGCTGTCTGCTTGGACAGACTTAGTCAGAGAGGAAGTGAGTTTATTTCTGACTTCTCCTGTAGGCCAGAAATTTAGATGACAAGAATTTAGAGATAGGCACTAGCTCCTCCCAGTCCTCCTATATAGGACAGATAGGGGTGTAGAGCATGGTACATCACTCCTATCCTTACCCACGAGAGAGACAAATGCAACTTAAAAAATATATTCTGTGAGACAATGTAGCTTTCTCCAAGCTGTTTTTAGTGAGACAATATGTGGCAAATTGTACACTAGTTAACTCCTAACCTCTTTATTAAGACAGGGCATGCTTAGAATAGCATGGTTTCTGTGAGGTGGACTGAACATTACATCCCTCATAGCCTTTTTTGTAGGACAGATTAAAATTAGGATAACAGGGTTATTAGCTGTGAGAAATTACCTCCAAGAGTACTCAGTAGGACAGACTTTAGTGGAGAAAATATTAGCTTTCTTCTAATCTCTTGCTAAGGATAGATCACAGTAAAAATTACATGAAATCTAAGACAGACAGTATATACCTCCTATAATTTCTCTATTTTACAGATGGAAGTAGAAAGCAAACCAAGTTTACTCCTATAATCTTTCCAGAATGGGGAAACAGAAAAGCAGCTCACTGAAAGGCTGTTCCATAAGATATATTTAAGTGGAGAGCAGAGTAGTTCAATCCTCACCTCTTATAATAGATAATTTCAGGAATAAGTGAATTATGAGACAGATACTAGTTAATGCCAAGCCTTATGTGTAGGGCAGAATGAGGTGAAAAGCATACTATTTCACTACTAACTTTCAATGTTGGAAAGGTCAAGGTAAGAATGGCATAGATTCAAAGAGAGAAAAACAGTATCTCTACCCTGTCTTACTGCACAGGATATATCAAAGTATTTATTGATCATACTAAGTTACTCACTTGATAGGGGATATTAAAGTTAGAACAATGTAGATTCTGAAAGACAAACAGTAGCTCCCTCCAAGTCTCCTCAATAGACTGGACTTGGTAGTAAATACACAATTTCTCTCTTAAACTCTTCAATAAGGTAAATCAAGTTGCAGTGATACTGATTCTAAGAGATGGTAACTAGGTTCCTCCAAGCCTATTCTACTGGACTAAGTGACATGGGGAGGATTCTGCCTCACTTTTAACATCCTTTCCTGGACGGACCATGTTGGAATGATGAGGATTCTCAGAGAATAATTCCACTGTAGAATGGACTTAACTGTAGAGCAAATGATTTCATTCTTAACCTCACCTTTATGGAAAAAAGATAAGGACAAAATGGATTTTAAAAGACAAATACTAGCTACCTCAAAGTCACTGCCATACAATAGACTGAGGGAGAGTTCACACTCATTAATTTCTATCCTTCTCAGAAGGAAGGATCAAGGTGGGGGGGAACATGGATGCTGAGAAAAAATACTAGTTCACTGTAGATTCTGCTGTAGGATAGACTAAGTTGTAGATACATTAGTTCAATGCTAAATTTAATTAAAGGACATATCAAAGTTATGACAACATGGATTCTGAGAGATAAGACTTCAGTGTACCCTAAGCCTCTTCCATAGTATACACTAAATTGGTGAGCACACTAGTTCACTTGCCTTCTGTACTGAAAAACATAGTTTGAAGATTAGAAGTTGGGAGGCAGAAACTGTACTACTCAATCATTTTTGAAAGACTAGACTGACAAATAGTTGATGCTATCTATCACTCCTACCCTTTTCTGAAAGAAACAGATCAATGTGATCATAACTTGGATTTTCAGAAATAGACATGAACTCCCATCAAAGTTTCTCCATAGCACAACCTAAGATAATGAGAATATTAGGTGATTCTTAACCTCCCAGCATAGGTCAAGCTTAGCACAAAATGGGCATTGAGATGCAGACACTAGGCAAGACTCTTCAGAAAGACAGACATATGAGGAATGAACCCTAGTGGACTCATAACTTTAGGATAGTTCAAAGAGTTAGGAGAGCTGCGAGAGACACTAACTCCCTCAGACTCTACTCAGTAGGAAAGAAATAAGTGCAGAAAACCTAAGTTCACTTCTGGTCTCTTTGATAGGGCAGAACAAGGTTAACACAACATGGGTTCTGAGAGACAGACACTTGGTCTCGCTAAGCTCCCTTAAGACCTAAAGACAAAGAGCACATTAGTTCACTCCAAAAGTTATCCTTAGGACAAATCAAGATTAGGACAAGGTGTATGTTGGGATAAAGACACCAGTTCCTTCCAAGCCCCCTCCATAGGACTGTCTGAGTTGCAATTCACACTAGTTCACACTTATCCTTCTCCATAGAGCTGATCAAGGTATTATGATATAGTTTCTAATATATAGACCCTATCTACTCACAAATCACCTCTGTAGGACAGAGTGAGATTGAGAGCCCAATATGTAGTTCTACCTTTATCTGTCCTACAGAGAAAATCAGACATGAACTAGAGTGATATACACCTCCATATGTGTAAAGAGAGAGTCTGAAGGAATCTAGTGTCAGCCTGTCAGAATGTATATCCAACTATGTATATACTTAGGAGTGAACTAGTATACTTTCCACATTAGAATGTCCAACAGAATAGACTGGAGAGAGTAGGGTGTGTGTCTCAGAATCTATGTTGTTCCAACCTATATATGTTGTATGGATAAGGCAAAGAGAAAACTGGTAAGTTCTCCACAGAAGTCTGACATGAAGCAGGTTTGAAGGGAGCGAAGGTTTGTCTCTCAGAATCCATATTGTCCCAACTTTATCAATACAACAGAAGAGTATAAGCATTGACAAATGTGCCCTGCAATTGATTCAGCCCTACAGAGGAGACTTGGAATAAGCTAGTGTTTGCTCTCAATGTGCTTGTCTTAAAATTGATTTGTCTTAATGATAGCTTTAGGAGTGAAGACAGCACTCTTCATTAGTCTGTCCTGGGGTGGAAACATGGATGAGCCTAATTCCTGTCTTTCAAAATCAATGTGTTGATGACCTTGATCTGCTATGGAGGAGATCAGGAGTGAAAAAATGTGCTCTCCTTGTTAGTCTATCCTATTGAGTCATCTTTTTTTTTTTTGAGTTCTTGTTTTATTTATTTATTTATTTATTTTCTTTTTTTATTGAGAAAAGGAGAAAAAGAAAAAAAACAAGTTTCCACCTCCTCCCAGCCTCCCATTTCCCTCCCCCTCCTCCCACCCTTCTCCCCCTCCCCCCACTCCTTTCCCCCTCCCTCTCCAGTCCAAAGAGCAGTCAGGGTTTTCTGCCCTGTGGTAAGTCCTAGGTCCTCCCCCCTCCGTCCATATCTAGGAAGGTAAACATCCAAACTGGCTAGGCTCCCACCAATCCAGCACATTAAGCAGGATCAAAACCCTGTGCCATTGTCCTTTGCTTCTCATCAGCCCTCATTGTTCGCCATGTTCAGAGAGTCCAGTTGATGGATGGAGATAGAGACAGAGACCCACACTGGAGCACTGGACTGAGCTCCCAAGGTCCCAATGAGGAGCAGAAGGAGGGAGAACATGAGCAAAGAAGTCGGGACCACGAGGGGTGCACCCACCCACTGAGACAGTGGAGCTGATCTATTGGGAGCTCACCAAGGCCAGCTGGACTGTGACTGAAAAAGCATGGGTAAAACTGGTCTCTCTACTGAGTCATCTTAAAAAAGTTAGTTTCTCTCAGAATCTTGGTTGTTCTATGTTTTAACTGTCCTACAGGTAAGGTTATACTCAGTCCCACCTCACCCTGTCCTTCCAAAGAGTCTTGAACGGGCCTAGTGTCTCTCTCTTAGAATCCATGGTTTCCTAACCTTGATCCAGGTTACTGAAGAGGATAGGAGTAATTTACCATGCTCACCTCCTCAGGCTGTCCTACAGAGGTTGCATGGGGGAAGTTAGTATCTGTCTTTCAAAAGTTGTGCTGTGCTAAGCTTATCTATCCTCTGGAGGATGTTATAAGGGAACTGATGTGCTTTTCACCTTAGTTTGTACTATTGAGGAACTTGGTAGAAGCTGGTAGTCTGTCTCTCAGAATCCATGTTTTCTTAACATGGATCTTTTTTTACAAATAAAATTAGAAGTGACTTAGCCTACTTTATTCCTGACTATCACCCAGGGAAAAGAGCTGGAGGAAACTAGTGTCTGTCTCTCAAAATACATCTTTCTAGCACAGTCTGTCCAATAGAGGAGGTTAGAAGTGAACTAGTGTGATCATCATCCCAGTTTGTCTGTCCTACAGGAGAGGCTTGGATGAAATTAGTGACTGTATCTCAAAACTCTGCTTGTCCAAATTTTAATCTGTCCTACAGATAAAGGTTAGGGTGCAGTTGTATTTATTCCTACTCCATCCCATTTAAGAATCTTAGAAGCCTGGGGGTGGTGGTGCACACCTTTAATCCCAGCACTTTGGAGGAAGAAGCAGGTGGATCTCTGTGAGTTCAAGGCCAACATGGTCTACACAATATAGTTTCAGGAAGGTAACAAAGCTACAAAGAAATTCTGTCTCAAACAAACAAACAAAATATGTCTTAGAGGGTGCTTACGTCTGTGTCTCAGAATCCATGTTGGCCTAAGACTTATCTGCCCCACCGAGGAGGGCAGAAGTGAACTTGTGTAGTCTCCTCTTTACTCTGTCCTATGAAGGTGTGGAGGGATCTAGTGATTCACTCTCACAATCCATTTTGTGCTTACCCTGCTCTCTCAAATAGATAAGATTAATACTGAAATAGTATGCACTCTACATCAGTCTGTCCTACTGAAGTGGCTTTGAGGGAGTCACTTTCCGTCTCTCTGAATCAATTTTTTTTTTCCTAAATTGATCTCTCCAATGCAAGATGTCACAAGAGAACTACTGTGCTCTCTACCTAAGTATGCCTGATATGCTTGGCTTCAGGGAGCTGGTGTCTGTCTTGCAGTATCCATGTTGTCCTAACTTGATATGTCCTTCAGAGGATGATAGGAGTGACCTGGTATGCTTTCCACTTGTCTGACTAAGAAATGGTGGATGTAGGTCATGCATCCCTCCAGAGCTCCTCTTGTTCTAATCGTTATCTGTCTTATATAAAATATTAGATTGCACTAGAGTGTTCTCCATATCATTGCTTAATATGAAGGAGGAAAAGAAGGCAGCTAGTGTCTATTTCAGAATTCATGTCATTCTGTCCTTGATCTAGTGTATATATGAGCTTAGGAGTGAATCATTATGCTTTTTAATTAAGTCTGCCCTACTAAGGAGTCAAGGAGAGACTAGCATTCTCTCATTCAGAATCCATGTTGTCCTATCTTTGATCTTGCCTACATATGAGGTCGTGAGCAAACAAGTGTTCAGTTTCTCTGTCTTTCCTAGTTAAAAGTCTTTGAGTGGTCTAGTATCTGTCTCTCAGAATACATGTTGCCCTAACCTTATTCTGCCCTATTGAAGAAGACAGGGGTGAAGTAGTGTAGTCTCTATTTCACCATGCCCTACACAGGAGGCTTGATAGGATCCAGTGTCTATTTCTCAGAATCATTTTCATGCTAAACTTGACCTATTCTCCAGAGGAGGTTGCATGTGAAATACTGCGTTCTCCCACTCAGTCTGTTCTACTGACGAGGCTTGCAGGAATCTAGTGGCTATATCTTAGAACCCATGTTGTCTTAAGCTAGACCATTCCTACAAACTAGGCTATAAATGACTTAATGTGCTCTATACCTCAGTATACCCTACAGAAAAGAGCTGAGGTGAGCTAGTATCTCTCTCTCAGAATCCATATTATCCTAAACTTAATGAGCCCTATAGAAGAGGTTAAGAGCAAATTCCTCTGCTTTCCACCACTCTTTCCTACAGAAAAAGCATGAAGTGAGCTTGTGTAAGTATCTCAGAATCCATATTAAACAAACCATGATCTGATCAATGGAGGAGATTAGAAGTAAACTATAGTACTCACACTTCAGCCTGTCATACTGAGGAAACTTGGAGTCAATTATTTTTTCTCTTTCAGAATCCAGGTTGTCCTAAACATGACCTGTCCCACTTATAAAGCTAGGAGATAACTAGTGTGCACTTTACCTCAGTCTGTCCTAGGAAAGAGTCTTAGAGGGAGAGTGTGCACTTTACCTCAGTCTGTCCTAGGAAAGAGTCTTAGAGGGAGATAGTGTCCATCTCTCAGAATCTATACCATCCTAACCTTGATATGTCAAATTGAAATGGATAAGATTGCACAGGAATACTCTTCACTTCATGTCTTCCTGTAGAACTGTCATGGAGAAAGCAAATGTTTATCTGTAAGAGGACATGGTATGCTAAACTTTATCTGACCTCAAAAGGAGATTAGGAATGATTTAGTGTGTTCATCACCTCATTATTTTACTATGAAGAGACCTTGGTGAAAGCTAGTGTCTATCTCTCAACACTCATGTTGTCTTATGATCTTTTCTACAAAAAAGGATAGTTATGTCTAGCATGTACTAGTCTTCAAGAACTTCATAGAAAAGAACTTTCTTTCATTATCCCTGTTGCCCTTACTTTATCTGCCCTACAGAGCAGGTTAGAAGTTCAATACTTTACACTTTAATCTGTCCTACAAAGGAGTATTAAAAGAAACTAGTTTCTGTCTCTCAAAATACTTGTCATACTAAGTTGTTCTTTTCATCAGAGGAGGTTGGAAATAAACTAGTTTACACTCCACCTCAGTGTGTCAATAGAGAAGGCTGTGATGAAGATTGTACCTGTCTATTATAATCAATGTCATTCTTACCACATCTGCTCTATGGGAAAGTTGAAGAGTGAAGTAAAGGGCACTAAACCTCATTCCATTTCACTGAGGAGACATGGATGCAGCTAGTGTCTACCATTCAGAATCCATGTTCTCTTAACCTTGATCTTTCCTATGGATATGGAAAAGATTTACTTAGTGTGATCTATTGCACAGTACATATTTGGAAGATGAGTCTGAGAGAGCTACTCTCTGTCTCTTGGAAACCATGTCATCCTATTTTTGATCTGTCCTACAGAAAAGGAAAGAAGTATCTTAATATGCTCTATGGCTCTGTTTATCCTATACTAAAAAGCTGAAGGGAGCTAGTGTTTGTATCTTAGAATTAATGATGAACTAAGCTTGATCTGTCCTACAAAGGAGGTTAAAATAGAATTAGTTGCCTTCAAACAAAATCTGTCCTACAGAAGAAGCACAGAGAGAACTACTGTCATTCTCTCAAAAGCCATGTCATATAACCCTTGATCTGTCCAATGGAGGAGATTAGGGGTTAATTTATGAGTTCTCCATTTCTACCAGTCACACAGAGTGATGAATCTTAGAGGGGATTAGTTTATGTACCACAGAATCCTAGATTGTCCTAACCTTAATCTGCCTCATGGATAAGGTTAGGAATGAATTAGTAAGAACTATATTACAATGAGTCTTAATAGTCTTGGGAGATCTAGTGTCTGTCCTTTAGAATTCATGTTGTCCTAACCTTGTTCTGTATAACTTAGTAGGTCTTTAGTGAACTAGTGTGCTCTCTAACTCAGTCCCTTCTACATAGTCTTTGAGGGTAATAGTGTCTTTCTTCAAGAATCATATTGTGTTAATCTTAATCTTTCCTATGGAAAAGGTCATAGATAAACTAATATTCTCTTAAATAAACTGTCACTGTAGATAGCTTGTGGGGAGCAATGCCTAGCTTTCAGAATCCATGTTGTATTAATGTTGATGTTTCCTACAGATAAGGATAGAATTGATATATGGTGCTCAGCACTTCAGTCTATCCTGCAGAAAAGAGCTGGAGGGAGTAATGTCTTTCTCTCACAATTTATGTTGTTTAAATGCCCTCTGTACAACAGAAGAGTTTGGAAGTGAAGTAGTATGTTTTACACAGAAGACCTGTAGGGATCTAATGTCTGTCACTCAGAAGATATGTTTTCCTTTATCTGTCCTATGGAAGATACAGGAATAAAACCATATGTGTCCCATATCTAGTGTAATCTATTGAGGAGGATTGTAGGAGCCTGGTGTCTGTCTTTCAGAATCCATATTGTCTCAACCTTGAGTTGTTCTCTCAATAAATACAACAGTGACTTAGTGTAATATACCCTTTCATATATACCATGGAGAAACACAGGATAAAGCTAGTATCAGGATCTCATATCCAAGTGGTCTGACCTTTGATCTGTCATAAGGAAAAGCATAGGAGTAACCTTGTGTGTTCTCCACCTCAGTCTGTCCTACAGAGGGAGCTTGAAGAGAGTTATCATGCAACAATGTAAAAAGTACTTCTGGACAATAAATAATTACAGATATGCAATAAAGACAAATCCAGACAAAAAAGACCTATAAATGTGCTACAGTGTTGGATAAATATATGTAGGCTTGGAAGAGAGAAGAAAAATAATAGTTATTAAAAACAAGTAAAGGGTTTAAAAATCATAAAGTTTTTAAAGAGACAGAGTACAGAAAAAAAATAAACCATGTGAAGATGGAAAATTCACAGAGTTTGGATTGTTTATATTATTTTGTCATCTTTAAATTTTTTGACTGCAGAGAGACTTTTGATTCTGGGGACTGCTAAGCTAAGCCAACATAGATATTTCAAAGGTATCTTGAATTCAAAATTTGAGTCTAAGGATATTTTGCTTTGGAAAAGAGGTTCTTCTTTTGTTTACACAGAAGATGATAGCCTGTGGATTGTTTCCAGACCAACATGGTTTGATGGATCAAGAACCCCTGAATGGTTGCTGCAAACACCTCCGCAAAGAAAATACTTCATCCAATAAACAGCAGGAAGAAGATTGGACAGAATTGCACTCATATTCCCAAATACAGCTTGTAAATGTTTCTTTACATTTAAAGGGGGATATGCTATTGAGATGGATACTTTACATTGGTATGGATCTTGTTTTATTTATAAAGATTTAAAGTCAATTTTGTTATATGTATATGTATTTCTGATCTTGATTAAGGTATGGTTTTGTGTAGTTCATTTAAAAATATAATGTATAATTAAGAAATATAGGTTAATAGATAATCATCTATAATAGTCAAACTCAAAGTAATGCTAATTAGATTTTCTAAATATACAGAAATGTAGTTCAGATGGATAGGTATTCTTCAAATCTTTCAGAGACCTTCAGAATGTGGCATTTAAATTATTTTAAGAACTTAGGACTTTTCTTGCAGCACCAAACTACTTCAAGAGGATGATGGGCACTGAAGAGACTCCTTATGGAGTTGGTTAGCCATTTGGGCAAGAAACTGCTCTTACCTGGACTGCTTTATGGTGTGCTGCAAAAACTGAACATGCAGAACTCACAGAGAAATGAAAAGGCTGATTCAGTAATTACACATTTATTAGAAATTATGTCCATCATGTGTAATTACTGAATTGACCTTTTCTGAGCTTCAAGCAGTTGCCCACTGAAAACCTGAATTCTAGAGGCTATGTCTAAAAATCCATTCTGTATTAACCTTGATCTGTAATGCAGGATGATTGGTAACTAGAATGCTCTCCACATCACTCTGGCCTGTGGAGATGGCTTGGTCAGAGTTAGTGGGTATATTTCAAATTTGTGTTTTCTTAACTTTGATGTATCCTACAAATAAGGATAGCATTGGCCGAGGTTGCCCTGCACCTCAGTCTCTTCTTTGGAAAATAACTGAAGGGAGTTAGTGTTTGTCTCTTACAATCCAAGCCATTCAGACACATTATGTTCAACAGAGCAGGATAGGAGTAAACTGGAGAGCTCTCCATCTCAGTCTGTTCTACAGAGGATGTTGGTAGGGAAGTAGTGGCTGTCTCTCAGAATCTATGATGCTTTGAGATGATTTGTCCTTACTGAGGATGTTATTAATAAAGTAGTGTACTCCCTATATCAGTTGGTTCTATTGAGAGGGCTAGAGACTATGTCGCATCTATCTCTCAGATACTAAGTGCTAGTAACCTTGATCTGTTCTACAGAGAAGGTTAAAAATAAACTAGTGTGCTCTACCTCACCCTGTCCTACAGAGGGGAATGGAGTGATTAACTATTCATCTATTAGAATCTATGTCCTCTTAATCTTGCTCCATTCTCTAGATATGGTTACAATTGAATTAGTATGCTTTCCACCATAGTCTGTCTTGCTTAGAGGGAATGGATTGAAGCAGTGTGTTGGTCTCTCATAATGTATCTCATGAAATTTATCATCTGTTTTATGGGGAAGATTAGGGATGAACTAATGTACTCTCTATTTCAGTTTGTCCTACTGCAAAGAATTTGGAGAGAGCTGGTTTCTCTCTCATAGAATCAAAGTTGTCCTCAACTTGATCTGTTTTATGGATAAATTAAGTACTTATTATTACTTAAACTAATTTAAGTAATTAAACTAATTACTAATTAGTTGACATGCCACCTCCGGCTGTCCGTGAAAGAGTCTCAATGAATCAAGTGCCTGTCCCTCAGAAGCTGTGTTTTCCTAATATTTATCTGTCCAACTAAAAAAAAATGGAGTGAAGTAAGGTGCTGTCCATATTATTTTGTCCTACAGAGGAAACTTGAAGGGAGCTAATGTCTGTCTTTAAGAATGAGTGGTATTTTTAGCTTCTTTGTCAAAAAACAGGTATTTATAGGTGTGGGAATTGAATGGTAAAAAGAAAGCATATTCAACAAATGGTGCTGACATAATCAAATGCCAACATATTGAAGAATGAAAATAGATCCATATCTATCCCCATGCACAAACCTCAAGTGTATGGATCAAAGACCTCAACATAAAACTAACCACACTGAACCTCATAGAAGAGAAAGTGGGAAATACACAAACACATTGGCACAGGAGACCACTTCCTAAATATAACCCCAGTAGTACAGATACTAAGAACAACAATTAATAAATGGGATCTCTTCAAACCGAGAAGCCTCTGTAAATAAAGGGCACAGTTAACAAGATAAAATTGCAGATTACAGCATGGAAAAGGATCTTCACACACCCCACATCAGACAGAGAACTGATCTCCAAAATATACAAAGAACTCAAGAAACTTGACATCAAAAGAAGAAATAATTCAATACAAAAACATAGTAGAGACCTAAACAGAGAACTCTTAACAGATGAATTTCAAAAGACCGAAAGACACTTAAGGAAATGCTCACCATCCTTAGCCATCAGAAAAATACAAATCACAAACAACTCTGAGATTCCAACTTACACCTGTCAGAATGGCTAAGATCAAAAACATTGATGACTTCTTATGCTGCAGAGGAGTCAGGTAAGGGGAACACTCCTCCATTGCTGGTGGAAGTGATAACTCGTACAACTGTGTTGGAAATCAGTATGTTGATTTCTCAGAAAATTATGAAAAATCTACCTCAAGATCCAGCAATACCATTTTTGGGTATATACCAAAAGGTTGCTAGTTGTTGTGATCCAGCTGTCCTCACTCCCCCTGACTGAAAGCAGAACTTCCTTGTGGTCTGTAATTGACAAGGATGATTGTGTTCTTTCTGGCCAGTGGGTCTCCACAGGAGTAGAGGTATAAAAGGTCGCCGGGCAAAATAAAGGTTGCTGTTCTTCCACCTGAAAAGAAGCCTCTGTTTCTCTATCCCGGCACCCCCCACCAGTCTTGGCTATCCAGGCTGCGCTGGCTGCAGCAGTTGCTCAACCATACCACAAGGACATGTGCTCAACTTTGTTCATAGCAGCATTATTCATAATACCCAAAACCTGGAAAAAACCTAGATGACCCTCAAAATAAGAATGGATAATGTGTACATTAACATATTGCAGTACTACAGAGTAGAAAAAAATGACATCTTGATGTTTGCAGGCAAATGGATGGATCTAAAAAAACATATTGAGGGCTAAAATGATGGCTCAGAGGTTAAGAACACTGACTATTCTTCCAGAGGTCCTGAGTTCAATACCCAGCAACCACATGGTGGCTCACAACCATCTATAATGAGACCTGGTGCCCTCTTCAGGTCTGTAGGCACACATGCAGACAGAACACTGTATACATAATACATAAATAAATGAATAAGTCTTTAACAAACATATTGAGTAAGATAACCCAGACCCAAAAACACAAATATAGCATGTACTCACTCATAGGTATCTTTTAGATATAAAGCAAAGAAATAACAGCCTACAGTCCTCAACCCCAAAGAAGCTAGACAAGAAGACCCTAAGGGAGACATATTTACATCTGCATATGAAGGAGAAAAATACAAGATCTCCTGAGTAAATTGGGGGTGTGGGTGTCACAGGAGACGGTAGAAGAAGAGAGGGGAGGAAGAGGGACAGGGAGAAATGTATAGCACTGTGAAAACAATAAAAAAGAATCAGTGGTGTGAGGAGTTTGATGGGGAAAGTTATGAGGGAGCAGGTGTGCTCTCTGCCAGTCTTTCATAACAAAAGAAGGCTTGGTGGGAGCTAGTGCCTGTCTTTCAGAATCTCTTTTCTTAAATTTGATCTGTGTTACAGGTAAGGAAGGATAGGACTGATCAAGACTTCTCTCTATCACGATGCAAAAAGCTAGAGGGAAATAGTGTCTATCTATCGGATTTCAATTGTAGTGATCTTGATCTGCCCTACAGAAGCAGTTAGAAGTGAACTAGTCTGCTCTCCATCTCAGTTTTTCCTACAGAAGAGGCTTTTACAGAGCTGGTGTCCATCGCTCTCCAAATCTTCCTAATTTGGTATGTCCTACTGATGAGTTTAAAAATATACTAGCTTCTTGTAAACCTTAGCTTATCTTATAGAAGAGGCTTTGGCAGAGCTAGTCTGTCCTTCAGAATAAATTTTATTCTAACTCATTCTGTTTAACAGAGTAGGAAAGAAGTGAAGTAATATGCTTTTCAATTTAGATTGTCCTATGGATACTCTTAGAATTAGTGCTTTCCTCTCATAAGCCATGTAGTCCTAACTTTAATCCTGACTCACAGTAAGTTAGGAATGAACTATTGTAATATCCACATCAGTCTTTCCAAGAGAGGATGCTAGGAGGGGCTAGAGTCTGTCTTTCAGTATTCATATTGTCCTAAATTACTCTTTCCTATTGAGGAGGACAGACATGAACTAGTTTACACTCCAACTCAGTCTGCCCTACTAAGGATGCTTGAATAGAGCTAGTGTCTCTCTAACAAAATATTTGCTGTCCTAACCTCCATCTGTTCTACAGAGGAGAGTAGGAAGATTAGGAGTGAACTAGCATAATCTCCACAACAGTCTGTCCCATGGAATGGGGATTGGAGGAAACTAGTATCTGTCACTCAGACTCCATGTCATCCTAACCTTAATCTGTCCTATGTAAGAGGTAAAAAAAAAACAAATAAGGTAGTCTACTTCAATTTGTACTAATTCTTTCTTGGAGAACATTTCTCTTTATCAGCATCCAGAGTTTCCTAAGCTTGATTTGTTATACTGATGAGGTTAGGACTAGACTACCATGCATTCGACCTCATTGTGTGAATCTTGGATGGAGTTAGTAGTTGTTGCTCTATATTCATTTAGTCCTTAACTTGATATGTTCTGAAGAGTGAGTTATGAAAGAACTAGTAGGTTCTCTACCTCAGTATGCTCTAAGGATAAAGTTTGGAGGAAGCTAGTGTCTATTTCTCAGAATTCATGTTGTCCAAACCTCCTTGATATTTCCCCTAAATAACATTAGAAGAGAACCATTGTGCTCTCCTTCTCAATATATCCTACCAGGGGTCTCAGAGAAAAAGCTAGTGTCTGTCTCTCACAATCCTAACTTGATCTATACTAAAAAGCACAAATAGTGTGCATTTAAACTCATTGTATCCCACAAAAGAGGATTGGAGGGAGCAAGTTTATGTTTTTTTGTCCTAAATTGTTTATCCCAATGGAGTATGTTAGCAATGTTATTTTGTAATTCCCATCTCAGCATCTAACAGAGGAGTCTAAGTAAAATTAGTGTCTTTCTGGATCCATATCATTCTAACCTTCACCTGTCCTATTGAGGAGTTTAAGAATGAACTAGTGTGATCTTCAGTTCAATCTGCCCTACAAGGAAGTTTATATGAATCTAGTGTGCGTTTGTCAGAATCTGTGTTTTCCTAACTTGATATGCTCCATGGAAGATGTAAGTAATGAATTACTGTTCTCTCCACCTCATCATGTCATGTGGAGGAAGCTTGGAGGTAGCTATTGTTTTTCTCTCAGTGTCCACTTTGCCTGGTCCTTGTTCTGTAATAAGAATATGGTAGGAGTGAACTAGTGTGTTATTCATCTCAGTCTGTTCTATAAAGAGTGCCTGGAGAGAGCTACTTTCTGTCTCAGAATGCATTGATTTCTAACCTTGATCTGTCATAAGTACAAGTTATATTCCAATGTGCTCTCCATCTTAATGTATCTTACAAAGAAGACTTAGAGGAAGCTTGTTTCTGTCTCTCAGAATACCTGTTTTCAGCCCCTTTCTCTATCCAAAGTAGGAGGATAGGGGGTGACCTAGTGTGCTTTCAACTTCAGTCTTCCTAGAAGAGGTTTGATGGGAGCTGGTGTTTTTCTCTCAGAATCACAATTGATCTCTCCTGTAAAACACTGTGTCCAGGACACCTTAAACTTTATCAGTCCTGTGGAGTTTTAATAGGAGTTAACTAGTATGCTTTCCACTTCAGTCTGTCTTTCTGAAGAATTTTGGAGGGAGAGAGTTTCTCTCCCTTCAAAGTCCAGGTTTTCCAGAGCTTGATATACCCTACAGATAAGGAAAGGAATGAACTAATGTGCACTCCAACTTCTTCTGTCCTACCAAAGAGGCTTTAAGGAACTTGCATCTATCTCCCAGAATGCATGTTCTTAGCCTTTCCTATTAAACAGGTTATGAGTGAACTACTGTGTTCTATAACTCAATATGTCCCAAGAAGAAGGCTTGGGGGGGAGTTCCTGTCTGTTACTCAGAATCCATTTCATCTTATGTTTTATGTCTTACGGAGTGGGATTAGAGTGAACTTGCGTGTTCTCCACCACAGTATTCCTATAGAGCATGATTAGAGGGAGCTATTGAGTTTATCTCAGTATCCATATAGTTCTAATCTTAAACTGTCCTCTGAGGGAAGTTGGTAATTAACTAGAATGATCTCCACCTGCCCAGACTACAGGTGAGGCTTGGAGGGAGCTGGTCTCTGTCTTCTAAAATCGACATCACGCTAACCTTTATTTGTCCTATGTATGCATAATTACACATAGTATAACTAGGAGTGGAGTGAGAAGCCTACTTCAGTCCTCCCTCCCAAAAAGTCTTGAAGGAACCCCGTGTTTGTTTCTCAAAATCCACCTTCATCTGTACTGCAGATAACTACAAGAGCATCCTAGCATGTTCTACACCTCCACTTTATCCTATGAAAAAGAGCTAGAACAGTAGTTTTCAACCTTTCTCATCCTGCAACTATATATATATATATATATATATATATATATATATATATATATATAGTCATGATCCTCAAACATAGAATTTCTTTCATTGTTACTTATTAATTGTATTTTTTTGCTATGGTTATGAATTATAATATAAATATCTTAGTTTCCAATTGTCTTAATTGACCCTTGTGAAAGGGTCACTTGACCCTCAAAAGGGGTGGAAACCCACATACAGAGAACCACTATACTAGAAGGCACTAGCTTCTGTTTCTGATTCCAAGCTCTTATAACCATGATCTACTCTACAGTGTAGTTTCAAAGTGTTCTAGGTGGATAGGAGTTACCTCATGAACTCTCAATCTCAGACTGTCCTTCAAAGGAGAATTGCAGGGGGTTTGCTTTTGTCTTTTGAAATTGATGTTATTCTAATGTAATTGGGTATACGGAAGTAGTTACAACTGAACTACTGTGTGCTCCACCCCAGTAAGCCCTACAAAGTATGCTACGAAGGTAGATTTTTCTCACTATTTATGTTGCCCAAGCCTTTGCCTGTGCTAAAAAGAAGGTTAGAAATGAATTATTGGTCTCTCTAGTTCATTTTGTCCTATGTAGGTGGTTTGGAAGGAGGTACAGTCTGACTCTCAGAATCCACATCTTTCCAACCTTAATCTGTCCAATAGAGGAGGTTGGATGTGTCCTATGAAGGAGACTTGGGAAAAGATAGCATCTGTCTCATAGAACCCTTGTTGTGCTAACCTTAATCTGTCCTATGTTTAAGGTCAAGAAAAAACATGTGTTCCTGCACCTCAGTCTGTCCTGTATAGGAAGGTTTAGGTAGCTCATGTCTGTGTATCAGAACCCATGTCATCCTATCCTTCATCTTTAAAGGAGGACAGAATGAGCTAGTGTGTTCCCCACCTCACTTTACCATACAGAGGAAGCATGTAAGATGCTGATTCTTTTTGCTGTGTTATAATATTTTACTGCTACCTGCTGCATTGAAAAATTTTTTGCCTTTTATTTCTTTATCTAGCAAACAGAACAAGCCTGATCAAGACCTATAGACTTTATCATTTTCTATATCAAACTACTATGTAAACATATAAGAAATTATAAGGAATAGATAAATAAATTATTTTTTAAACCCGTTTCTTCAGTTGTTCTTACATATATATGTATATGAGCGTAAACATACACACCCAAGAAC